>NW_027125653.1:0-85018 GCF_024489055.1 Chanodichthys erythropterus
CGCATCTCCCCAACCATTTACAACACATTATGGTGAACTTTGTCTCCGTCCTGTTAATGAGAGTGGCTGAAAAGCACCTCAATGCCACTTCCGGCAGCTGAGGGTGTGACGAGGTGGCCGAGTGGTTAAGGCGATGGACTGCTAATCCATTGTGCTCTGCATGCGTGGGTTCGAATCCCATCCTCGTCGTTCGATGGCTTTAGTGTTTCGGAGAGCACCTGGCATAGCCGCTCGAAGGACCTTGCTGCCAACTTTAACGTCGTCATACGTTAGTTGCAGAAAAACACCACAGCCAAATTTCAGTCAGATTGTGAAGTGACGAGGTGGCTGAGTGGTTAAGGCGATGGACTGCTAATACATTGTGCACTGCATGCGTGGGTTCGAATCCCATCCTCGTCGTTTGATGGCTTTAGTGCTTGGAGAGCCTAGTGCACCTGGCACCTACCAACTTTAATGTCATCAGGAGATTGCGAGACGAGGTGGCCGAGTGGTTAAGGCGATGGACTGCTAATCCATTGTGCTCTGCACGCGTGGGTTCGAATCCCATCCTCGTCGTTTGATGGCTTTAGTGCTCGAGAGAGCACAGTGCGTCTGGAAAAAGCTGCTCGAAGTTTCTTGCTGCCAACTTTAACACCGTCATACTAAAGATAGCTGCAGAAAGCCCAGCTTCGATCTGCTGGGCAATCGAGAGACGAGGTGGCCGAGTGGTTAAGGCGATGGACTGCTAATCCATTGTGCTCTGCACGCGTGGGTTCGAATCCCATCCTCGTCGTGTGATGGCTTTAGCGTTTTGGAGAGCCTAGTGCACCTGGCACCTGCCAACTTTAATGTCGTCAGGAGATTGCGAGACGAGGTGGCTGAGTGGTTAAGGCGATGGACTAATCCATTTTGCTCTGCACGCGTGGGTTCGAATCCCATCCTCGTCGCTAGAGGTCTTTAGCCTCCAGGAGAGCCTAGTGAACAGGTCGACTGCAGCCATGCTGCTCGCATCTTTCCAACTGTTTACGACTATTGGTGAGCGATTTCGAAAGACTGTTTCGTGAAATATTGAAACCTTTACAAATCTTTTGTTTTGATTCAGTCGATCGGAGCGTGCATCAAGCTGCCAAAGTCACATGGTTTCAGTAAAAGAGTCTTTGTTACGACATAACTGTTTCAAAACGTTTTGAATTTTTAATGGCTCACCGCTGGGGACCATCTCTGCGAACCCATGAATCATGCAAATTCACTGAGAACCACTGAACAAGTGCCTATGGTTTTTACATGATCTCTGATCAGTTTTATATATTTGTGGAAGTTTTAATAAGACATTGGTATAATTAGAAAGAATAATAGTAGCCAATAGTATTTTATTGGCCTGTCTAGCTGAGCCATCCATGGAACAAACAAAACAAGACCTGAAAATTGATAAAAGAACACCTGTTACAAATAAGCGGTTGTGTTTTGGTTTCTTTCATGTGTTGTTTTTGCTAAGGTGGCAAAAGCTCACGTCTGGTGAAGGTCTGTCTCAGAGCGCACTTGGAGAGTCTTTGTGTTCTTTATGGTCATATGCAAGCACCAGCTTGCATGTTGTATTGATCTTGATCTCAACAATGTTTTCAGATATGAACACAGCTTTTCTGCAGCTATTATTAAAATGTGATTCAGTCAAAGAGCCCCATGACGTGTCGTAAACTGTGATTGGAGAAATTAAGCTTTTCAAAGTTTGGGATCAATTGAACAAATTGTTTTGCAAAATGATTCACTGTTTCCAAGCGTTTGAAACGCCACACGCTGGTGACATCTGCTGGTCAGAGCAGTGTAAATGCAACAAAAACTCAGGCCAAACATGCATAAAAAACCTTTTACAAACACATTGCAAATGTTTTATTGGAAGTAAAATCTATCAAATGCAATTAACTTATAATCTAATATTATTACATTTCAAGTGTCTGTGTAATATGTGTTCTTTTATCAATTTTCAGGTCTTGTTTTGTTTGTTCCATGGATGGCTCAGCTAGACAGGCCAATAAAATACTATTGGCTACTATTATTCTTTCTAATTATACCAATGTCTTATTAAAACTTCCACAAATATATAAAACTGATCAGAGATCATGTAAAAACCATAGGCACTTGTTCAGTGGTTCTCAGTGAATTTGCATGATTCATGGGTTCGCAGAGATGGTCCCCAGCGGTGAGCCATTAAAAATTCAAAACGTTTTGAAACAGTTATGTCGTAACAAAGACTCTTTTACTGAAACCATGTGACTTTGGCAGCTTGATGCACGCTCCGATCGACTGAATCAAAACAAAAGATTTGTAAAGGTTTCAATATTTCACGAAACAGTCTTTCGAAATCGCTCACCAATAGTCGTAAACAGTTGGAAAGATGCGAGCAGCATGGCTGCAGTCGACCTGTTCACTAGGCTCTCCTGGAGGCTAAAGACCTCTAGCGACGAGGATGGGATTCGAACCCACGCGTGCAGAGCAAAATGGATTAGTCCATCGCCTTAACCACTCAGCCACCTCGTCTCGCAATCTCCTGACGACATTAAAGTTGGCAGGTGCCAGGTGCACTAGGCTCTCCAAAACGCTAAAGCCATCACACGACGAGGATGGGATTCGAACCCACGCGTGCAGAGCACAATGGATTAGCAGTCCATCGCCTTAACCACTCGGCCACCTCGTCTCTCGATTGCCCAGCAGATCGAAGCTGGGCTTTCTGCAGCTATCTTTAGTATGACGGTGTTAAAGTTGGCAGCAAGAAACTTCGAGCAGCTTTTTCCAGACGCACTGTGCTCTCTCGAGCACTAAAGCCATCAAACGACGAGGATGGGATTCGAACCCACGCGTGCAGTGCAAAATGGATTAGTCCATCGCCTTAACCACTCAGCCACCTCGTCTCGCAATCTCCTGATGACATTAAAGTTGGTAGGTGCCAGGTGCACTAGGCTCTCCAAGCACTAAAGCCATCAAACGACGAGGATGGGATTCAAACCAACGGATGCAGTGCACAATGTATTAGCAGTCCATCGCCTTAACCACTCCGCAACCTCGTCACTTCACAATCTGACTGAAATTTGGCTGTGGTGTTTTTCTGCAACTAACGTATGACGACGTTAAAGTTGGCAGCAAGGTCCTTCGAGCGGCTATGCCAGGTGCTCTCCGAAACACTAAAGCCATCGAACGACGAGGATGGGATTCGAACCCACGCATGCAGAGCACAATGGATTAGCAGTCCATCGCCTTAACCACTCGGCCACCTCGTCACACCCTCAGCTGCCGGAAGTGGCATTGAGGTGCTTTTCAGCCACTCTCATTAACAGGACGGAGACAAAGTTCACCATAATGTGTTGTAAATGGTTGGGGAGATGCGAGAGGTAAGCCTCCGACTGACCTGCAAGGAGCATTGGGTTTTATGGGTTAGGAGACTCACAATTGTTTTGAAAGAGGGAGATGTGCTTATGTTTCTTTTGTGTCCTGCTTCTGCTTTGTTGGAAAGAACCTAGAGAGAACGCCAGACTCTAGAAAAAGGTAACAAAGCTGGCATTGGACCTCCCTCAGAATATGTTTGCAGTGTCCTTGCACTCTTCATTATCCTTCCCGACCTTGTAGGGGGCTCGTTGAATCGATCCCGATCTCAAACATGTTCTTGGTGATTGAGGGTTATGACTCCGCCCCTTTGCTGCCAGGATACCCATAATTCTCTCCCCCCAGATTTACGGAAATAGCACACTTTTTTCTTTGAGTGAAGAGAGTACAAGGAATAAACCTTTTTGTGCACATCGCTTGTCTGTTTCGTAGACACACCATTCATCCATCCGTGCCAAAATGCTGATTGGATGGCAGTTTAAAGCTTCTTACCACCCTGTCGTTCCACGTGCAGATAGGTGCACGGAAGACGTTGCGACTTTCGCCTCTATTCTTTCGCAGAGGCAATATCGTAGCCTATGAGGTTTATCCGAGGCGTGATCATTGCTGGTTGAAAACTTTACCCAATACCCTGCCGGGATGACTTGAAATACAGTCAGCCTTGGCAATTTTTGTCGGTCTCTTAGGAGGCTTAATAACTTGTTGAAAATAAGCGGTTGTGTTTTGGTTTCTTTCACGTGTTGTTTTTGCTAAGGTGGCAAAAGCTCACGTCTGGTGAAGGTCTGTCTCAGAGCGCACTTGGAGAGTCTTTGTGTTCTTTATGGTCATATGCAAGCACCAGCTTGCATGTTGTATTGATCTTGATCTCAACAATGTTTTCAGATATGAACGCAGCTTTTCTGCAGCTATTATTAAAATGTGATTCAGTCAAAGAGCCCCATGACGTGTCGTAAACTGTGATTGGAGAAATTAAGCTTTTCAAAGTTTGGGATCAATTGAACAAATTGTTTTGCAAAGTGATTCAATGTTTCCAAGCGTTCGAAACGCCACACGCTGGTGACATATGCTGGTCAGAGCAGTGTAAATGCAACAAAAACTCAGGCCAAACATGCATAAAAAACCTTTTACAAACACATTGCAAATGTTTTATTGGAAGTAAAATCTATCAAATGCAATTAACTTATAATCTAATATTATTACATTTCAAGTGTCTGTGTAATATGTGTTCTTTTATCAATTTTCAGGTCTTGTTTTGTTTGTTCCATGGATGGCTCAGCTAAACAGGCCAATAAAATACTATTGGCTACTATTATTCTTTCTAATTATACCAATGTCTTATTAAAACTTCCACAAATATATAAAACTGATCAGAGATCATGTAAAAACCATAGGCACTTGTTCAGTGGTTCTCAGTGAATTTGCATGATTCATGGGTTCGCAGAGATGGTCCCCAGCGGTGAGCCATTAAAAATTCAAAACGTTTTGAAACAGTTATGTCGTAACAAAGACTCTTTTACTGAAACCATGTGACTTTGGCAGCTTGATGCACGCTCCGATCGACTGAATCAAAACAAAAGATTTGTAAAGGTTTCAATATTTCACGAAACAGTCTTTCGAAATCGCTCACCAATAGTCGTAAACAGTTGGAAAGATGCGAGCAGCATGGCTGCAGTCGACCTGTTCACTAGGCTCTCCTGGAGGCTAAAGACCTCTAGCGACGAGGATGGGATTCGAACCCACGTGTGCAGAGCAAAATGGATTAGTTCATCGCCTTAACCACTCAGCCACCTCGTCTCGCAATCTCCTGATGACATTAAAGTTGGCAGGTGCCAGGTGCACTAGGCTCTCCAAAACGCTAAAGCCATCACACGACGAGGATGGGATTCGAACCCACGCGTGCAGAGCACAATGGATTAGCAGTCCATCGCCTTAACCACTCGGCCACCTCGTCTCTCGACCGCCTAGCAGCTCGAAGCTGGGCTTTCTGCATCTATCTTTAGTATGACGGCGTTAAAGTTGGCAGCAAGAAACTTCGAGCAGCTTTTTCCAGACGCACTGTGCTCTCTCGAGCACTAATGCCATCAAACAACGAGGAAGGGATTCGAACCCACGCGTGCAGAGCACAAGGGATTAGCAGTCCATCGCCTTAACCACTCGGCCACCTCGTCTCTCGACCGCCTAGCAGCTCGAAGCTGGGCTTTCTGCATCTATCTTTAGTATGACGGCGTTAAAGTTGGCAGCAAGAAACTTCGAGCAGCTTTTTCCAGACGCACTGTGCTCTCTCGAGCACTAAAGCCATCAAACGACGAGGATGGGATTCGAACCCACGCGTGCAGTGCAAAATGGATTAGTCCATCGCCTTAACCACTCAGCCACCTCGTCTCGCAATCTCCTGATGACATTAAAGTTGGTAGGTGCCAGGTGCACTAGGCTCTCCAAGCACTAAAGCCATCAAACGACGAGGATGGGATTCAAACCAACGCATGCAGTGCACAATGGATTAGCAGTCCATCGCCTTAACCACTCAGCCACCTCGTCACTTCACAATCTGACTGAAATTTGGCTGTGGTGTTTTTCTGCAACTAACGTATGACGACGTTAAAGTTGGCAGCAAGGTCCTTCGAGCGGCTATGCCAGGTGCTCTCCGAAACACTAAAGCCATCGAACGACGAGGATGGGATTCGAACCCACGCATGCAGAGCACAATGGATTAGCAGTCCATCGCCTTAACCACTCGGCCACCTCGTCACACCCTCAGCTGCCGGAAGTGGCATTGAGGTGCTTTTCAGCCACTCTCATTAACAGGACGGAGACAAAGTTCACCATAATGTGTTGTAAATGGTTGGGGAGATGCGAGAGGTAAGCCTCCGACTGACCTGCGAGGAGCATTGGGTTTTATGGGTTAGGAGACTCACAATTGTTTTGAAAGAGGGAGATGTGCTTATGTTTCTTTTGTGTCCTGCTTCTGCTTTGTTGGAAAGAACCTAGAGAGAACGCCAGACTCTAGAAAAAGGTAACAAAGCTGGCATTGGACCTCCCTCAGAATATGTTTGCAGTGTCCTTGCACTCTTCATTATCCTTCCCGACCTTGTAGGGGGCTCGTTGAATCGATCCCGATCTCAAACATGTTCTTGGAGATTGAGGGTTATGACTCCGCCCCTTTGCTGCCAGGATACCCATAATTCTCTCCCCCAGATTTACGGAAATAGCACACTTTTTTCTTTGAGTGAAGAGAGTACAAGGAATAAACCTTTTTGTGCACATCGCTTGTCTGTTTCGTAGACACACCATTCATCCATCCGTGCCAAAATGCTGATTGGATGGCAGTTTAAAGCTTCTTAGCACCCTGTCGTTCCACGTGCAGATAGGTGCACGGAAGACGTTGCGACTTTCGCCGCTATTCTTTCGCAGAGGCAATATCGTAGCCCATGAGGTTTATCCGAGGCGTGATCATTGCTGGTTGAAAACTTTACCCAATACCCCGCCGGGATGACTTGAAATACAGTCAGCCTTGGCAATTTTTGTCGGCCTCTTAGGAGGCTTAATAACTTGTTGAAAATAAGCGGTTGTGTTTTGGTTTCTTTCACGTGTTGTTTTTGCTAAGGTGGCAAAAGCTCACGTCTGGTGAAGGTCTGTCTCAGAGCGCACTTGGAGAGTCTTTGTGTTCTTTATGGTCATATGCAAGCACCAGCTTGCATGTTGTATTGATCTTGATCTCAACAATGTTTTCAGATATGAACACAGCTTTTCTGCAGCTATTATTAAAATGTGATTCAGTCAAAGAGCCCCATGACGTGTCGTAAACTGTGATTGGAGAAATTAAGCTTTTCAAAGTTTGGGATCAATTGAACAAATTGTTTTGCAAAATGATTCACTGTTTCCAAGCGTTTGAAACGCCACACGCTGGTGACATCTGCTGGTCAGAGCAGCGTAAATGCAACAAAAACTCAGGCCAAACATGCATAAAAAACCTTTTACAAACACATTGCAAATGTTTTATTGGAAGTAAAATCTATCAAATGCAATTAACTTATAATCTAATATTATTACATTTCAAGTGTCTGTGTAATATGTGTTCTTTTATCAATTTTCAGGTCTTGTTTTGTTTGTTCCATGGATGGCTCAGCTAAACAGGCCAATAAAATACTATTGGCTACTATTATTCTTTCTAATTATACCAATGTCTTATTAAAACTTCCACAAATATATAAAACTGATCAGAGATCATGTAAAAACCATAGGCACTTGTTCAGTGGTTCTCAGTGAATTTGCATGATTCATGGGTTCGCAGAGATGGTCCCCAGCGGTGAGCCATTAAAAATTCAAAACGTTTTGAAACAGTTATGTCGTAACAAAGACTCTTTTACTGAAACCATGTGACTTTGGCAGCTTGATGCACGCTCCGATCGACTGAATCAAAACAAAAGATTTGTAAAGGTTTCAATATTTCACGAAACAGTCTTTCGAAATCGCTCACCAATAGTCGTAAACAGTTGGAAAGATGCGAGCAGCATGGCTGCAGTCGACCTGTTCACTAGGCTCTCCTGGAGGCTAAAGACCTCTAGCGACGAGGATGGGATTCGAACCCACGCGTGCAGAGCAAAATGGATTAGTCCATCGCCATAACCACTCAGCCACCTCGTCTCGCAATCTCCTGACGACATTAAAGTTGGCAGGTGCCAGGTGCACTAGGCTCTCCAAAACGCTAAAGCCATCACACGACGAGGATGGGATTCGAATCCACGCGTGCAGAGCACAATGGATTAGCAGTCCATCGCCTTAACCACTCGGCCACCTCGTCTCTCGATTGCCCAGCAGCTCGAAGCTGGGCTTTCTGCAGCTATCTTTAGTATGACGGCGTTAAAGTTGGCAGCAAGAAACTTCGAGCAGCTTTTTCCAGATGCACTGTGCTCTCTCGAGCACTAAAGCCATCAAACGACGAGGATGGGATTCGAACCCACGCGTGCAGAGCACAATGGATTAGCAGTCCATCGCCTTAACCACTCGGCCACCTCGTCTCTCGATCGCCTAGCAGCTCGAAGCTGGGCTTTCTGCAGCTATCTTTAATATGACGCCGTTAAAGTTGGCAGCAAGAAACTTCGAGCAGCTTTTTCCAGACGCACTGTGCTCTCTCGAGCACTAATGCCATCAAACAACGAGGAAGAGATTCGAACCCACGCGTGCAGAGCACAAGGGATTAGCAGTCCATCGCCTTAACCACTCGGCCACCTCGTCTCTCGACCGCCTAGCAGCTCGAAGCTGGGCTTTCTGCATCTATCTTTAGTATGACGGCGTTAAAGTTGGCAGCAAGAAACTTCGAGCAGCTTTTTCCAGACGCACTGTGCTCTCTCGAGCACTAAAGCCATCAAACGACGAGGATGGGATTCGAACCCACGCGTGCAGTGCAAAATGGATTAGTCCATCGCCTTAACCACTCAACCACCTCGTCTCGCAATCTCCTGATGACATTAAAGTTGGTAGGTGCCAGGTGCACTAGGCTCTCCAAGCACTAAAGCCATCAAACGACGAGGATGGGATTCAAACCAACGCATGCAGAGCACAATGGATTAGCAGTCCATCGCCTTAACCACTCAGCCACCTCGTCACTTCACAATCTGACTGAAATTTGGCTGTGGTGTTTTTCTGCAACTAACGTAAGACGACGTTAAAGTTGGCAGCAAGGTCCTTCGAGCGGCTATGCCAGGTGCACTGGGCTCTCCGAAACACTAAAGCCATCGAACGACGAGGATGGGATTCGAACCCACGCGTGCAGAGCACAATGGATTAGCAGTCCATCGCCTTAACCACTCTGCCACCTCGTCACACCCTCAGCAGCCGGAAGTGGCATTGAGGTGCTTTTCAGCCACTCTCATTAACAGGACGGAGACAAAGTTCGCCATAATGTGTTGTAAATGGTTGGGGAGATGCGAGAGGTAAGCCTCCGACTGACCTGCAAGGAGCATTGGGTTTTATGGGTTAGGAGACTCACAATTGTTTTGAAAGAGGGAGATGTGCTTATGTTTCTTTTGTGTCCTGCTTCTGCTTTGTTGGAAAGAACCTAGAGAGAACGCCAGACTCTAGAAAAAGGTAACAAAGCTGGCATTGGACCTCCCTCAGAATATGTTTGCAGTGTCCTTGCACTCTTCATTATCCTTCCCGACCTTGTAGGGGGCTCGTTGAATCGATCCCGATCTCAAACATGTTCTTGGAGATTGAGGGTTATGACTCCGCCCCTTTGCTGCCAGGATACCCATAATTCTCTCCCACCAAGATTTACGGAAATAGCACACTTTTTTCTTTGAGTGAAGAGAGTACAAGGAATAAACCTTTTTGTGCACATCGCTTGTCTGTTTCGTAGACACACCATTCATCCATCCGTGCCAAAATGCTGATTGGATGGCAGTTTAAAGCTTCTTACCACCCTGTCGTTCCACGTGCAGATAGGTGCACGGAAGACGTTGCGACTTTCGCCGCTATTCTTTCGCAGAGGCAATATCGTAGCCTATGAGGTTTATCCGAGGCGTGATCATTGCTGGTTGAAAACTTTACCCAATACCCCGCCGGGATGACTTGAAATACAGTCAGCCTTGGCAATTTTTGTCGGCCTCTTAGGAGGCTTAATAACTTGTTGAAAATAAGCGGTTGTGTTTTGGTTTCTTTCACGTGTTGTTTTTGCTAAGGTGGCAAAAGCTCACGTCTGGTGAAGGTCTGTCTCAGAGCGCACTTGGAGAGTCTTTGTGTTCTTTATGGTCATATGCAAGCACCAGCTTGCATGTTGTATTGATCTTGATCTCAACAATGTTTTCAGATATGAACACAGCTTTTCTGCAGCTATTATTAAAATGTGATTCAGTCAAAGAGCCCCATGACGTGTCGTAAACTGTGATTGGAGAAATTAAGCTTTTCAAAGTTTGGGATCAATTGAACAAATTGTTTTGCAAAATGATTCACTGTTTCCAAGCGTTTGAAACGCCACACGCTGGTGACATCTGCTGGTCAGAGCAGTGTAAATGCAACAAAAACTCAGGCCAAACATGCATAAAAAACCTTTTACAAACACATTGCAAATGTTTTATTGGAAGTAAAATCTATCAAATGCAATTAACTTATAATCTAATATTATTACATTTCAAGTGTCTGTGTAATATGTGTTCTTTTATCAATTTTCAGGTCTTGTTTTGTTTGTTCCATGGATGGCTCAGCTAAACAGGCCAATAAAATACTATTGGCTACTATTATTCTTTCTAATTATACCAATGTCTTATTAAAACTTCCACAAATATATAAAACTGATCAGAGATCATGTAAAAACCATAGGCACTTGTTCAGTGGTTCTCAGTGAATTTGCATGATTCATGGGTTCGCAGAGATGGTCCCCAGCGGTGAACCATTAAAAATTCAAAACGTTTTGAAACAGTTATGTCGTAACAAAGACTCTTTTACTGAAACCATGTGACTTTGGCAGCTTGATGCACGCTCCGATCGACTGAATCAAAACAAAAGATTTGTAAAGGTTTCAATATTTCACGAAACAGTCTTTCGAAATCGCTCACCAATAGTCGTAAACAGTTGGAAAGATGCGAGCAGCATGGCTGCAGTCGACCTGTTCACTAGGCTCTCCTGGAGGCTAAAGACCTCTAGCGACGAGGATGGGATTCGAACCCACGCGTGCAGAGCAAAATGGATTAGTCCATCGCCTTAACCACTCAGCCACCTCGTCTCGCAATCTCCTGACGACATTAAAGTTGGCAGGTGCCAGGTGCACTAGGCTCTCCAAAACGCTAAAGCCATCACACGACGAGGATGGGATTCGAACCCACGCGTGCAGAGCACAATGGATTAGCAGTCCATCGCCTTAACCACTCGGCCACCTCGTCTCTCGATTGCCCAACAGCTCGAAGCTGGGCTTTCTGCAGCTATCTTTAGTATGACGACGTTAAAGTTGGCAGCAAGAAACTTTGAGCAGCTTTTTCCAGACGCACTGTGCTCTCTCGAGCACTAAAGCCATCAAACGACGAGGATGGGATTCGAACCCACGCGTGCAGAGCACAATGGATTAGCAGTCCATCGCCTTAACCACTCGGCCACCTCGTCTCTCGATCACCTAGCAGCTTGAAGCTGGGCTTTCTGCAGCTATCTTTAATATGACGCCGTTAAAGTTGGCAGCAAGAAACTTCGAGCAGCTTTTTCCAGACGCACTGTGCTCTCTCGAGCACTAATGCCATCAAACAACGAGGAAGGGATTCGAACCCACGCGTGCAGAGCACAAGGGATTAGCAGTCCATCGCCTTAACCACTCGGCCACCTCGTCTCTCGACCGCCTAGCAGCTCGAAGCTGGGCTTTCTGCATCTATCTTTAGTATGACGGCGTTAAAGTTGGCAGCAAGAAACTTCGAGCAGCTTTTTCCAGACGCACTGTGCTCTCTCGAGCACTAAAGCCATCAAACGACGAGGATGGGATTCGAACCCACGCGTGCAGTGCAAAATGGATTAGTCCATCGCCTTAACCACTCAACCACCTCGTCTCGCAATCTCCTGATGACATTAAAGTTGGTAGGTGCCAGGTGCACTAGGCTCTCCAAGCACTAAAGCCATCAAACGACGAGGATGGGATTCAAACCAACGCATGCAGAGCACAATGGATTAGCAGTCCATCGCCTTAACCACTCAGCCACCTCGTCACTTCACAATCTGACTGAAATTTGGCTGTGGTGTTTTTCTGCAACTAACGTAAGACGACGTTAAAGTTGGCAGCAAGGTCCTTCGAGCGGCTATGCCAGGTGCACTGGGCTCTCCGAAACACTAAAGCCATCGAACGACGAGGATGGGATTCGAACCCACGCGTGCAGAGCACAATGGATTAGCAGTCCATCGCCTTAACCACTCGGCCACCTCGTCACACCCTCAGCAGCCGGAAGTGGCATTGAGGTGCTTTTCAGCCACTCTCATTAACAGGACGGAGACAAAGTTCACCATAATGTGTTGTAAATGGTTGGGGAGATGCGAGAGGTAAGCCTCCGACTGACCTGCAAGGAGCATTGGGTTTTATGGGTTAGGAGACTCACAATTGTTTTGAAAGAGGGAGATGTGCTTATGTTTCTTTTGTGTCCTGCTTCTGCTTTGTTGGAAAGAACCTAGAGAGAACGCCAGACTCTAGAAAAAGGTAACAAAGCTGGCATTGGACCTCCCTCAGAATATGTTTGCAGTGTCCTTGCACTCTTCATTATCCTTCCCGACCTTGTAGGGGGCTCGTTGAATCGATCCCGATCTCAAACATGTTCTTGGAGATTGAGGGTTATGACTCCGCCCCTTTGCTGCCAGGATACCCATAATTCTCTCCCCCCAGATTTACGGAAATAGCACACTTTTTTCTTTGAGTGAAGAGAGTACAAGGAATAAACCTTTTTGTGCACATCGCTTGTCTGTTTCGTAGACACACCATTCATCCATCCGTGCCAAAATGCTGATTGGATGGCAGTTTAAAGCTTCTTACCACCCTGTCGTTCCACGTGCAGATAGGTGCACGGAAGACGTTGCGACTTTCGCCGCTATTCTTTCGCAGAGGCAATATCGTAGCCTATGAGGTTTATCCGAGGCGTGATCATTGCTGGTTGAAAACTTTACCCAATACCCTGCCGGGATGACTTGAAATACAGTCAGCCTTGGCAATTTTTGTCGGCCTCTTAGGAGGCTTAATAGCTTGTTGAAAATAAGCGGTTGTGTTTTGGTTTCTTTCACGTGTTGTTTTTGCTAAGGTGGCAAAAGCTCACGTCTGGTGAAGGTCTGTCTCAGAGCGCACTTGGAGAGTCTTTGTGTTCTTTATGGTCATATGCAAGCACCAGCTTGCATGTTGTATTGATCTTGATCTCAACAATGTTTTCAGATATGAACACAGCTTTTCTGCAGCTATTATTAAAATGTGATTCAGTCAAAGAGCCCCATGACGTGTCGTAAACTGTGATTGGAGAAATTAAGCTTTTCAAAGTTTGGGATCAATTGAACAAATTGTTTTGCAAAATGATTCACTGTTTCCAAGCGTTTGAAACGCCACACGCTGGTGACATCTGCTGGTCAGAGCAGTGTAAATGCAACAAAAACTCAGGCCAAACATGCATAAAAAACCTTTTACAAACACATTGCAAATGTTTTATTGGAAGTAAAATCTATCAAATGCAATTAACTTATAATCTAATATTATTACATTTCAAGTGTCTGTGTAATATGTGTTCTTTTATCAATTTTCAGGTCTTGTTTTGTTTGTTCCATGGATGGCTCAGCTAAACAGGCCAATAAAATACTATTGGCTACTATTATTCTTTCTAATTATACCAATGTCTTATTAAAACTTCCACAAATATATAAAACTGATCAGAGATCATGTAAAAACCATAGGCACTTGTTCAGTGGTTCTCAGTGAATTTGCATGATTCATGGGTTCGCAGAGATGGTCCCCAGCGGTGAGCCATTAAAAATTCAAAACGTTTTGAAACAGTTATGTCGTAACAAAGACTCTTTTACTGAAACCATGTGACTTTGGCAGCTTGATGCACGCTCCGATCGACTGAATCAAAACAAAAGATTTGTAAAGGTTTCAATATTTCACGAAACAGTCTTTCGAAATCGCTCACCAATAGTCGTAAACAGTTGGAAAGATGCGAGCAGCATGGCTGCAGTCGACCTGTTCACTAGGCTCTCCTGGAGGCTAAAGACCTCTAGCGACGAGGATGGGATTCGAACCCACGCGTGCAGAGCAAAATGGATTAGTCCATCGCCTTAACCACTCAGCCACCTCGTCTCGCAATCTCCTGACGACATTAAAGTTGGCAGGTGCCAGGTGCACTAGGCTCTCCAAAACGCTAAAGCCATCACACGACGAGGATGGGATTCGAACCCACGCGTGCAGAGCACAATGGATTAGCAGTCCATCGCCTTAACCACTCGGCCACCTCGTCTCTCGATTGCCCAGCAGCTCGAAGCTGGGCTTTCTGCAGCTATCTTTAGTATGACGACGTTAAAGTTGGCAGCAAGAAACTTCGAGCAGCTTTTTCCAGACGCACTGTGCTCTCTCGAGCACTAAAGCCATCAAACGACGAGGATGGGATTCGAACCCACGCGTGCAGAGCACAATGGATTAGCAGTCCATCGCCTTAACCACTCGGCCACCTCGTCTCTCGATCACCTAGCAGCTTGAAGCTGGGCTTTCTGCAGCTATCTTTAATATGACGCCGTTAAAGTTGGCAGCAAGAAACTTCGAGCAGCTTTTTCCAGACGCACTGTGCTCTCTCGAGCACTAATGCCATCAAACAACGAGGAAGGGATTCGAACCCACGCGTGCAGAGCACAAGGGATTAGCAGTCCATCGCCTTAACCACTCGGCCACCTCGTCTCTCGACCGCCTAGCAGCTCGAAGCTGGGCTTTCTGCATCTATCTTTAGTATGACGGCGTTAAAGTTGGCAGCAAGAAACTTCGAGCAGCTTTTTCCAGACGCACTGTGCTCTCTCGAGCACTAAAGCCATCAAACGACGAGGATGGGATTCGAACCCACGCGTGCAGTGCAAAATGGATTAGTCCATCGCCTTAACCACTCAACCACCTCGTCTCGCAATCTCCTGATGACATTAAAGTTGGTAGGTGCCAGGTGCACTAGGCTCTCCAAGCACTAAAGCCATCAAACGACGAGGATGGGATTCAAACCAACGCATGCAGAGCACAATGGATTAGCAGTCCATCGCCTTAACCACTCAGCCACCTCGTCACTTCACAATCTGACTGAAATTTGGCTGTGGTGTTTTTCTGCAACTAACGTAAGACGACATTAAAGTTGGCAGCAAGGTCCTTCGAGCGGCTATGCCAGGTGCACTGGGCTCTCCGAAACACTAAAGCCATCGAACGACGAGGATGGGATTCGAACCCACGCGTGCAGAGCACAATGGATTAGCTGTCCATCGCCTTAACCACTCGGCCACCTCGTCACACCCTCAGCAGCCGGAAGTGGCATTGAGGTGCTTTTCAGCCACTCTCATTAACAGGACGGAGACAAAGTTCACCATAATGTGTTGTAAATGGTTGGGGAGATGCGAGAGGTAAGCCTCCGACTGACCTGCAAGGAGCATTGGGTTTTATGGGTTAGGAGACTCACAATTGTTTTGAAAGAGGGAGATGTGCTTATGTTTCTTTTGTGTCCTGCTTCTGCTTTGTTGGAAAGAACCTAGAGAGAACGCCAGACTCTAGAAAAAGGTAACAAAGCTGGCATTGGACCTCCCTCAGAATATGTTTGCAGTGTCCTTGCACTCTTCATTATCCTTCCCGACCTTGTAGGGGGCTCGTTGAATCGATCCCGATCTCAAACATGTTCTTGGAGATTGAGGGTTATGACTCCGCCCCTTTGCTGCCAGGATACCCATAATTCTCTCCCCCAGATTTACGGAAATAGCACACTTTTTTCTTTGAGTGAAGAGAGTACAAGGAATAAACCTTTTTGTGCACATCGCTTGTCTGTTTCGTAGACACACCATTCATCCATCCGTGCCAAAATGCTGATTGGATGGCAGTTTAAAGCTTCTTACCACCCTGTCGTTCCACGTGCAGATAGGTGCACGGAAGACGTTGCGACTTTCGCCGCTATTCTTTCGCAGAGGCAATATCGTAGCCTATGAGGTTTATCCGAGGCGTGATCATTGCTGGTTGAAAACTTTACCCAATACCCTGCCGGGATGACTTGAAATACAGTCAGCCTTGGCAATTTTTGTCGGCCTCTTAGGAGGCTTAATAGCTTGTTGAAAATAAGCGGTTGTGTTTTGGTTTCTTTCACGTGTTGTTTTTGCTAAGGTGGCAAAAGCTCACGTCTGGTGAAGGTCTGTCTCAGAGCGCACTTGGAGAGTCTTTGTGTTCTTTATGGTCATATGCAAGCACCAGCTTGCATGTTGTATTGATCTTGATCTCAACAATGTTTTCAGATATGAACACAGCTTTTCTGCAGCTATTATTAAAATGTGATTCAGTCAAAGAGCCCCATGACGTGTCGTAAACTGTGATTGGAGAAATTAAGCTTTTCAAAGTTTGGGATCAATTGAACAAATTGTTTTGCAAAATGATTCACTGTTTCCAAGCGTTTGAAACGCCACACGCTGGTGACATCTGCTGGTCAGAGCAGTGTAAATGCAACAAAAACTCAGGCCAAACATGCATAAAAAACCTTTTACAAACACATTGCAAATGTTTTATTGGAAGTAAAATCTATCAAATGCAATTAACTTATAATCTAATATTATTACATTTCAAGTGTCTGTGTAATATGTGTTCTTTTATCAATTTTCAGGTCTTGTTTTGTTTGTTCCATGGATGGCTCAGCTAAACAGGCCAATAAAATACTATTGGCTACTATTATTCTTTCTAATTATACCAATGTCTTATTAAAACTTCCACAAATATATAAAACTGATCAGAGATCATGTAAAAACCATAGGCACTTGTTCAGTGGTTCTCAGTGAATTTGCATGATTCATGGGTTCGCAGAGATGGTCCCCAGCGGTGAGCCATTAAAAATTCAAAACGTTTTGAAACAGTTATGTCGTAACAAAGACTCTTTTACTGAAACCATGTGACTTTGGCAGCTTGATGCACGCTCCGATCGACTGAATCAAAACAAAAGATTTGTAAAGGTTTCAATATTTCACGAAACAGTCTTTCGAAATCGCTCACCAATAGTCGTAAACAGTTGGAAAGATGCGAGCAGCATGGCTGCAGTCGACCTGTTCACTAGGCTCTCCTGGAGGCTAAAGACCTCTAGCGACGAGGATGGGATTCGAACCCACGCGTGCAGAGCAAAATGGATTAGTCCATCGCCTTAACCACTCAGCCACCTCGTCTCGCAATCTCCTGACGACATTAAAGTTGGCAGGTGCCAGGTGCACTAGGCTCTCCAAAACGCTAAAGCCATCACACGACGAGGATGGGATTCGAACCCACGCGTGCAGAGCACAATGGATTAGCAGTCCATCGCCTTAACCACTCGGCCACCTCGTCTCTCGATTGCCCAGCAGCTCGAAGCTGGGCTTTCTGCAGCTATCTTTAGTATGACGGCGTTAAAGTTGGCAGCAAGAAACTTCGAGCAGCTTTTTCCAGACGCACTGTGCTCTCTCGAGCACTAAAGCCATCAAACGACGAGGATGGGATTCGAACCCACGCGTGCAGAGCACAATGGATTAGCTGTCCATCGCCTTAACCACTCGGCCACCTCGTCTCTCGATCGCCTAGCAGCTCGAAGCTGGGCTTTCTGCAGCTATCTTTAATATGACGCCGTTAAAGTTGGCAGCAAGAAACTTCGAGCAGCTTTTTCCAGACGCACTGTGCTCTCTCGAGCACTAATGCCATCAAACAACGAGGAAGGGATTCGAACCCACGCGTGCAGAGCACAAGGGATTAGCAGTCCATCGCCTTAACCACTCGGCCACCTCGTCTCTCGACCGCCTAGCAGCTCGAAGCTGGGCTTTCTGCATCTATCTTTAGTATGACGGCGTTAAAGTTGGCAGCAAGAAACTTCGAGCAGCTTTTTCCAGACGCACTGTGCTCTCTCGAGCACTAAAGCCATCAAACGACGAGGATGGGATTCGAACCCACGCGTGCAGTGCAAAATGGATTAGTCCATCGCCTTAACCACTCAGCCACCTCGTCTCGCAATCTCCTGATGACATTAAAGTTGGTAGGTGCCAGGTGCACTAGGCTCTCCAAGCACTAAAGCCATCAAACGACGAGGATGGGATTCAAACCAACGCATGCAGAGCACAATGGATTAGCAGTCCATCGCCTTAACCACTCAGCCACCTCGTCACTTCACAATCTGACTGAAATTTGGCTGTGGTGTTTTTCTGCAACTAACGTAAGACGACGTTAAAGTTGGCAGCAAGGTCCTTCGAGCGGCTATGCCAGGTGCACTGGGCTCTCCGAAACACTAAAGCCATCGAACGACGAGGATGGGATTCGAACCCACGCGTGCAGAGCACAATGGATTAGCAGTCCATCGCCTTAACCACTCGGCCACCTCGTCACACCCTCAGCTGCCGGAAGTGGCATTGAGGTGCTTTTCAGCCACTCTCATTAACAGGACGGAGACAAAGTTCACCATAATGTGTTGTAAATGGTTGGGGAGATGCGAGAGGTAAGCCTCCGACTGACCTGCAAGGAGCATTGGGTTTTATGGGTTAGGAGACTCACAATTGTTTTGAAAGAGGGAGATGTGCTTATGTTTCTTTTGTGTCCTGCTTCTGCTTTGTTGGAAAGAACCTAGAGAGAACGCCAGACTCTAGAAAAAGGTAACAAAGCTGGCATTGGACCTCCCTCAGAATATGTTTGCAGTGTCCTTGCACTCTTCATTATCCTTCCCGACCTTGTAGGGGGCTCGTTGAATCGATCCCGATCTCAAACATGTTCTTGGAGATTGAGGGTTATGACTCCGCCCCTTTGCTGCCAGGATACCCATAATTCTCTCCCACCAGATTTACGGAAATAGCACACTTTTTTCTTTGAGTGAAGAGAGTACAAGGAATAAACCTTTTTGTGCACATCGCTTGTCTGTTTCGTAGACACACCATTCATCCATCCGTGCCAAAATGCTGATTGGATGGCAGTTTAAAGCTTCTTACCACCCTGTCGTTCCACGTGCAGATAGGTGCACGGAAGACGTTGTGACTTTCGCCGCTATTCTTTCGCAGAGGCAATATCGTAGCCTATGAGGTTTATCCGAGGCGTGATCATTGCTGGTTGAAAACTTTACCCAATACCCCGCCGGGATGACTTGAAATACAGTCAGCCTTGGCAATTTTTGTCGGCCTCTTAGGAGGCTTAACAACTTGTTGAAAATACGCGGTTGTGTTTTGGTTTCTTTCACGTGTTGTTTTTGCTAAGGTGGCAAAAGCTCACGTCTGGTGAAGGTCTGTCTCAGAGCGCACTTGGAGAGTCTTTGTGTTCTTAATGGTCATATGCAAGCACCAGCTTGCATGTTGTATTGATCTTGATCTCAACAATGTTTTCAGATATGAACACAGCTTTTCTGCAGCTATTATTAAAATGTGATTCAGTCAAAGAGCCCCATGACGTGTCGTAAACTGTGATTGGAGAAATTAAGCTTTTCAAAGTTTGGGATCAATTGAACAAATTGTTTTGCAAAATGATTCACTGTTTTCAAGCGTTTGAAACGCCACACGCTGGTGACATCTGCTGGTCAGAGCAGTGTAAATGCAACAAAAACTCAGGCCAAACATGCATAAAAACCCTTTTACAAACACATTGCAAATGTTTTATTGGAAGTAAAATCTATCAAATGCAATTAACTTATAATCTAATATTATTACATTTCAAGTGTCTGTGTAATATGTGTTCTTTTATCAATTTTCAGGTCTTGTTTTGTTTGTTCCATGGATGGCTCAGCTAAACAGGCCAATAAAATACTATTGGCTACTATTATTCTTTCTAATTATACCAATGTCTTATTAAAACTTCCACAAATATATAAAACTGATCAGAGATCATGTAAAAACCATAGGCACTTGTTCAGTGGTTCTCAGTGAATTTGCATGATTCATGGGTTCGCAGAGATGGTCCCCAGCGGTGAGCCATTAAAATTTCAAAACGTTTTTAAACAGTTATGTCGTAACAAAGACTCTTTTACTGAAACCATGTGACTTTGGCAGCTTGATGCACGCTCCAATCGACTGAATCAAAACAAAAGATTTGTAAAGGTTTCAATATTTCACGAAACAGTCTTTCGAAATCGCTCACCAATAGTCGTAAACAGTTGGAAAGATGCGAGCAGCATGGCTGCAGTCGACCTGTTCACTAGGCTCTCCTGGAGGCTAAAGACCTCTAGCGACGAGGATGGGATTCGAACCCACGCGTGCAGAGCAAAATGGATTAGTCCATCGCCTTAACCACTCAGCCACCTCATCTCGCAATGTCCTGACGACATTAAAGTTGGCAGGTGCCAGGTGCACTAGGCTCTCCAAAACGCTAAAGCCATCACACGACGAGGATGGGATTCGAACCCACGCGTGCAGAGCACAATGGATTAGCAGTCCCAGCTGCCGAAGGATAGTCCGACAATATGGGGCAGATGTTGAACAATGTTGAACGTCACAGCCAATCACGTCGAAGCGCTATAACATTTGCAGCCAATCAGAGAGCGCCATTCTAAACATTTTCTTGACATTTTCGACATTGCAGCCAATCAGAGAGCGCCATTCTCAACATTTTCTTGACATTTTCGACATTTGACCAATCAGAGTAGACGGAAATGTCGAGCACGCGTTTACGCTTATCACCGCTAGGTGGGTTCAGGAAGCTAGCCAGATGTCAATCAAGTTTCCGAACTGAGCCGAAGGTGTACGAAGTAAGGACATAATCCTCAGGGGGAGTGTCAGAGGTCAAAAAAGTTCAGTAGACGAGCATCACTGCCACGGAGGTCAGCATCATATTCACGGAGGACATCTAAGTATTTTATATAAAACACATATTACGGACAACGGGTAAGAACATATAATTTAATTGCATATTTGAATATGATGTGTTGTGGGTTTTTTTAAGAAATCATTTTGGGGTTTTTTGATTAAAACGGTTTAACCTAAGGCCAAAAAAAAAAAAAGATGTCTGGCAAAAAATCCCATAAAGCCATGTCGGACGCTGAATGGATTTCACGTCTAAAAAAGTTTGCCAGCACAGGAGTTTGGCCTTCAAATGAAGGAAACAGGCCAGCTCCTCGACAGAAAAAGTGGCAGGACATATATCAAAAGGTGAGTGTATACTTTTGTTATTTCTGCATGATAGAAACGACTTTAGTGTTTGTTGACTTGCATAATTGAACATTAGATTTGTTTGTTTAATGTATTTGCATAACAGAACAACTTATTAGTTGTTGTATGTACCTGATCTCATTCATTAAAACAGTGCACTGTGACTAATGGTTAACACCAATATAAACCAGGTGTCATTATTATTTATAGATATTCATGTAGATAATAAAGCAGGTATTTGAGATTTATGTAATTTTGTAAAAAACCTACATTAAAGACATTTTGTTTTGCACTGTGAGATTCAGAGATTTGAGACAGCGGGGGTGGGGATGTTGAGTGAAAGGAGGGCTTGAAGGTGTGAAATGTTCCTCTCCTTCATTTAATGGAGGACACAAACACTCACTCTTTCTCTCTAATTTTACAGTTTGTATCTCCCCTTTAAAGAACATGAATAAAAATTAATATGACACACATACAGGAAAATTTATTTGCCATTCCTATGTAGTTTTTTTCAACTGCTTACACACATTTTCAAAACTGTGGCTCTTTTTTCAAAACTTTACACACAAATCTCTTGCAAAATGAAGCACTGCATTCAAAATATCACAAACACATCTCAAAAGCAAACATTTGTCTTACGTTGCAAACACCTTTGCCATGATATTCAAGCAAGATTGAAAGCAAACGATTTATTTTTTACTGTAGTGTCTGTGGTTGTGAATACAGTATTACACAGTACGAAAGAAAATAAATACATCAACTATGTGTAGTTGGACAGAAACAATGGTTGTGTTTAAAAAAAAGAAATCAAGATACTTCCTGTTAGATTTTTGTGTGTTACATAGAGAATTGTGTGTTGTGTTTTACAAAAAGTGTTTTATGATATTGAAAACTGAGTCGAAGGCCGAGAATTAGTGTATGGTTTTTCAGATTTGGTGTGTGGTTCTGGTGTTTGAGTGTCAAGTTTCAGAAATTGTGTGACAAGTAAGGATTTTGTGTGTAAACAGTTGAAAAAAACTAGTTTGAAATTCCTGTATTGTGTATTACATGTGTCGTGATGTTTACAGATTGAAAAATGTCCGATGCAGTCTCGCGGCCAGACGACCTTGCTTGGAGCGGTCCCAAAGTGTGTGTGTGGTTTTCACACTCAAAAGGTAACAATGTGAAGATGTTGCTAGTATTTTTTTTTTTTTTTAAATAACTTGCTGAACAAATGTTTCTCGTTCAAAAATGATTGTAGCCTGTGTATTTTTGTGGTTGTCTTTAGCAGGCACAAGCACCGAAGGCTGTGGAACAACAGTCTGCTGCTACAGGACCAGCACCGGAGGTCATGGAGCAGAGTCAGCCTCAGCTTCAGCCTGAGTCCCGGCTTACTGCATCGGTGACATCTAAAATTATTCCAAGTTTGTCAATGGTAATAACATTTTTTTTTTTTTTTTTTTTTGAATTGCAATTTTAATATAAGTTTTGAAGTATAAAAGTCTTAAGTTCAGTTGAAATTGAATGAAGTACTGGAAGTAAAAAGCTGAGATGGCTGGTATGTTTTTATGGCTACCTGCCAATCGTCACACCTTGTACAAGGGCAGCTGTAGTCTGTTTAATGTCTCAGATGGGTTTAGTCATATAATCCAGTAAAATTATACAATGTAACCTATGTGCTCTCTTTCTTCTCTGGGCTCTGCTCTTGGATTCTTCTCTTTCTCTCTAATTGCTCTCTGCCTTCATGGGTAAAGGACACTCACATCCTTCAACTGGCTATTAAAGCTGTTTTCTCTCTTTCATTCTGTATCTCTCAGGTAACATTCCACTTTTGCACAATGAATTATATACGTATTATTACTTCAGTCATCAAGCATCTACTTTGTAGCTATTTCAAGTGTAACCTTAATTACTGTTAATAAATGTTTTTTTTTTTTCTTACAATGTGCAAACTAGTTTTGATTTTATTCATTTTTAAAAGGTACATTTTCAATTACAATATACTCACCGTCTAGTAATGCCTTCCCACACATTTTTCTGTTCAAAATTATTTAAATCTGTGTAAATAACGGGGTGGTAATAAACACGCAATAAAATGTACCAAAAAAAAAAACGTACAGCAAGAAAGCAATTCCTTTAGTTAAACAATAAAATATAGTTAATAGATATTTAGATATTTTCCATAAGAAACAATAGATATTTTCTCATTTACCAAAAATGTAATTAATTTTTTTTGTTATTGTGCTGTTACAACACATTTTTCTTTTTATTGAAATTGTTTTGCCCTATTTTAGTTCACCAAGCCAAGATTCGGTGGGTCCCACATTGCTGCAGCAAAGCCAAATCTAACTGTGGCTAGGAGACCATCTCAGGTTGATGGCCAACCCAGCGCAGCAGTGTCCCATGCCCCAATACCAAGCACCACTGTCTTTGTAAGTATACTGGTACAATCCACATTGCATTCTATGAAGACACATTCCACTACTGTGAACTTTTTAGAAACATATTCCAGGAAATCTTACCATAATGAAGTAAGAGCAATACTATACAGTAATATATAATGTTTTAATTAAACATATTTTATATACAGTACTGCTCAAAGGTTGGTGGGGTCAGTATTTTGTTTTTTAAAGAAATTGACACTTTTATTCAGCAATGATGTATTAAATGCATCTGAAAACAGATTCAAATAAGCAGCGATTTTAAAATTGCAATATTATTTCCCAGTATCCCTGCTTTTAATCTTCTTTCAAAATCAAAAAATCTTACTGCCCCCAGACTTTTGAACAGTACTGTATAATTTAATCTAGGACGAGTTAAAATTATTGGACACTTATGTTTGACTGTTTCTCTTGTTATACACTGTGTGCAGAATAATTAGGCACATTGATTTTTTGATCATATTTTCTTTCCAAACACATTTTACCAATTCCAATCCACATCAATCTTAATTACTACTATTAATATTGTTTTTAATCATTTATAAGTGATATATAATTATTCATGAAGGCTGGAAATGAAAAATGCCTTATATTCAGGTGTGCAGAATTATTAGGCAGGTTTTCCTTTACAGGCAAAAAGAGCCAAAAAAAGAGATTTAACTCAAAAATTATTAAATGCTCATGAGAAAGATGCAATACTAATGCAATTCTAGAAATTGCAAAGTTAAAGCATGACCAAGGGACAGCAAAATGCTCATTGGGTCAGTGGGGTCATACAAAAACAGGTGGAGCAGAAAAGAATCATGTTAACTGCAAAATAATTAAGAATTAAGATGAAGAATTAAGTGTGAAACCATCAGGAGCCCTTTAGTCTCCAGCGCCACCATTTCCCAGTACTGAAACCTACCTGGAGTCTTCAGAAGTGTGAGGTGTCAGGATCTCAGAGACTTAGGTTAGGTGAAGAATCCTAAAAAATGACCCGCTCTTAATAAGAATCACAAGCTGAAGTGTTATAAAATACATGAAGACTGGGTTTTTATAGGCCTTATAGACAGACAGCTTGAGAGTGACTCCTGAAGGACCAGCACCACATCCTCTTGTACCACTGTGTGAAGAATTTATCTTCCAGAATCTGGGATTAAGTTTTGGAAGATCATTTTTAGTCCATCTCTGCAAGACGGACATTTCAGGATAAGAGATGGACTAAAAGTGAACTCCCACACCTTACTGCCAGATTCTGGAAGATAAATTCTTCAAGAACAAATAAATATTAAAAACAATATTAATAGTAGTTATTAGGATTGATGTGGATTGGAATTGGTAAAATGTGCTTGGAAAAAAAATATGATCAGAAAATCAACTTGCCTAATAATTCTGCACACAGTATATATACAGAGATGGGCGTAAATACATGGAAATGTATTTAAAATACAAATACAAAATGCTGTGTGGAAAAATGTATTTAAATACAAATACAGTATTTTGTATTTTGAAAATACACAAAATATATGTGAAATTGAAGATTCAGTGCAGGTATCCCTATTAGGCTGAAATCTATCTGGGCCTATTCTGAATGCCAAAAAGCATTTAGATGTGTGCAACTACTTAGAAACTTTCGTTTTAATATTATATACCTCTTCCCTTCCCCTGCCCTGTAGGAAATATAGCAGCCATTTATTTACATAAACAAACATTTGCATAGATGGGTAAACACAATCACAATTTGGAAATGTGTCCAGTTACATTTTCATAAAGCACCATGTTCAAAATTTAAAATGATTACATTTACAAAATGAGCCTGCATAGCCAAAATAATGAATAAAGTAATGGTCGGTGTTTAATACAATCGTTAATTTAAATAAATAATTAATGAATTAAAAAACATATATAACACAGTATTGTTCAATTTAGTGTTATACATATGTTATCATATTAATATGTTTTGTTCTAATGTCTCAAGTCACAATTTCAAGTTTACTGGGTTTAACTTGATTATTTGGTTAGGGTTTAAGAAGTGTACTTAAAAACTTTTTCACATGTGTCGTCAAAATGACCCACAACCTAATCAGTTTACATGTGAAGAAATCCATTTATTCACAAACTTCTCACGAGACGAGTGTTTGACATAGTATAAGAGGTGTTTGACAAATTATTCGGCATATCGTTTCAAATTATTCGGGGCGTGTCTGGTCTGTACTAGTTGATGTATGAAAACAACGCCCTGATAAAGAGGTTGACTGTCTCAAAGTATTTTGAGTATTTTGAAAATACAAAAATACTCATCTTAAATGTATTTAAATACAAATTACATTTGATTTTTTCCAAAGGCTTTAAAATACAAAATAGTATTTTGTATTTCAAATACGTATTTTAAATACATGTATCTGAAATACTGCCCATCCCTGTATATATATATATATATATATATATATAAACATCTATTATATTTCACTGCATGATTGTACAGACACAAGACCCTGGAGTTCCAGCCTCTGTCCCCAGAACCACTGCAGATGTGACAAGTCCTGCAGAGTCTTGCAGTACTGTCTCTGTAAGTAATTTCAAATTCTGTTTCAAAATTTGCATATTAACTGCCACAACTCACTAGTCACACAAAATGTAAAAAAATAGAACAAATTTAGCAATTTTATCCTATTTCCCTGACATTTTGAATGTAGCTTCCAGTAGCTTCCTAAAACACTTTCAAGCTGAAAAACAACAACAAAGTAAAGTCATGTCAGCGCTTGGCTCCTCTAAGCATCAACTTGATATTATATTTAAAGAATTGTAAACAATTAATGGTTGTTAACATTCATATATTTAAAAATAAAGAGATATTGTTAGTAAAATGACAGAAGAGAAGCTTTCTTGCTGTTGATGTTTTATATATAACACTGGCTTTAAGAATATTTATGTCATTTCATTCCTTTTTGGATGACAGTAGTGGTTAATACAAAGTTACCGGTTTTATTGTAGCAACAATCACTGTTATACCAATGGTATTTTGGTGAAACTCATAATTACCATAATCATTTTATGTAAATAAAGCTCTTATTAAACAAATGACCTTGCTAGGCTAAATGTTTTGTCTTTTTCCTTCACAGACTGCTCCTTCGGGGGCATTATTGCAAGCTTCATCTGCAGTTCGACTTCATCGTTTGTGGTCGGAGACATTGCCACCAGAGGATCACAAGTGGATTGCCAGCAGACTTTTCAAAATGGGGCCCAAGGGAAAACCAGAGCTTCGTGACAACTTACAGCTCTGGTATTACCCACCACAGCCAGCACTTACATACAATCAGGCTCCAGCTCCAGACAGATTTTTTTGTCATGCGCTTTTGCTGTGGATGCCATACAAGCTGTGGAGGGTCAAGGTACTCTGTCCCAATCCTACCTGCGGACAGCATCAACTTACAGGAGGCGGACTGCACAAAAGGGCACGGCAGGTTTTAGACATCGATAGGATGTACAACATGGTCACAGAAACCCTCATCTGTACCAAGTGTAAAGCCTCTCATGTGTCCTGGAGTCAGACTGTCCTGCAACAGCTGGATCTGGGCCATCGCTCTGAGTTTCGGGTCATCCTCACGCGGAAGTAAGTACACTTTCATTCCACATCCAGTTGATAGCCCATCATCACATATTTTTGCAAATGATTTACAAATCAAATATGTAAAATGTATGAATGTGTGGATTTTTCTTATCCTAAGGTATGCCTGTGATATGCGGGTCATTCGGCTCCTGCGTGAGCGTGGACTAGGCAACAGTCCCACACGGGTCATCAAACAACTGCGTGAGAACCACAGCAAGGAGTGGCTGCAGCGTCTGGCCCGGTACACCACCCAGTGTGTGGACTTCCTCAATCGACCCGGGGTGTTGCCAATAAAATTCCAGGAACCCCCAGAGCCTACAGTGGTGCCAAGCTGCAAGTGGCTGCTCACAGTATACAGCCAAGACATCCTGACAAGGCTGGATGAAATCCATGCAAAGATAACATCCACGTATGGATCAGTCTTAAAGATGGATTCCACTAAAAAGGTTGTGGATTTTTGTTAATTTATGCTATTTGCTATTATATTACGTTCAGAGCATGAGTATCATACTCTACATGGTGTGATGTTTCATTACACTGCATGCTTCCTGTCATCCACCGCAGATCACTAAGAAGCTGGCTGGGACGGCAAGGGGAACGGGACACTGGCTTACCTCTGTTGGCAATGAGTTTGGTCAGGTGCTCATAAGTGTGCTGACAGCCCAGGAAGGAGCAGGACTGGACATGATGGTAGATGGCTTGGTGAAAAGGTACCTGCAGGCTGGCGTGGATCCACCTGCTGTTTTGTACGTGGACTGTGGCTGCTGCACTGAGGTGGGCGAGACCAAGCTGAAAACCAGGTTCAGAGGTTGGCCAGATCTCATGATACGCTTGGACATCTGGCATTTTATGCACAGGATTGCCTTGGGGTGTACGACTGATGCCCATCAGCTGTATCCCCTCTTCATGTCACGGATGTCATTTTTGAGTGGGATGCGGCTGATGTTGCTATGCTCCGCAAAGCAAAGAGAGAGTTGCTGATGTCCCAGGGTTGGCCTGCGCTGACAGATGAAGATGTCAACAAGCATCTTACCAGGGAGGAGCTGGCTCTCCATTGCCGGAGGAGGACCCATGGAGAGGAGACTACCATCCTTCTCTTTGAGCGGCTGCTTACAGAGCTCCTGAGCAGCAAGGGCAATGACTCCCTGGGTGTTCCTCTCCTGGACAGAGAAAGGATGGAGCACATCTGGAGTGTCCAGAAGAAGCACGTCAAATGTATCCAAGACCCCCCTGGTGTTGTGCTCTATACAGAGACAGGGAGCTTAACCAAGGGAGGTGTGCTTCTGAAGACATACAGATGTGCCAGAGGCTCCACTTCTCTTGAGTCCTTTCATTTACACCTGAACCGTTTCATCCCAGGTATGTCTTGGTTACACACACTGTGCATGTGTAAAGAAAGAGAAATAAGTGTCTTTGTGTTTTTCATTAACACTCCCTAAACACTGTGTCTATTTACAGGGACCAGTGCCAACAGTCTGAACTTTCAGATTTATTTGTTGGAGGGACTACACAGGTGGAACCAGGACCGGGAGGCTGCTTCCCTGTCATCGGAGCCATCAGCTTTGCGCAGTTACACAGGAGAACTTGTTCACTGTGTGAACAGCAATTATGAAAAGCTGTTTGGCAGGAAAGTGGTCCCAACGTTTTGTCCCCCTGCACGTTACACCGGTAAGAGAATTTGTTATTGTTAATGAACTTGCAATTTCTGTGTAATGTGTCTATACCCAGGTGAAAAAAAAATTCTTCTTTAGTACTAATTGAGATCATCTTAAGATCATCTAAGTGTACTCAATTGTGCTATTTTGAGACAGCATTAAATATGAACTAAAATGTGCTTTCATACATACTATCTCTGTATTTAAAAATTATTCTAGCTACCACTTGTAGTACACTATGGGTTCAAATGTACTATAAGTAGTATTCAAATACATTTTTTAAATACAGAGATAGTATATTAAAAGTACATTTTAGTTCAGATTTCATGCTGTCTCAAAATAGCACAGTTGAGTACACTTAGATGATCTTAAGATGATCTCAATTAGTACTAAAGAAGAATTTTTAGTATATTAAGTACAAAATTAGTGCATGAAAATAGAGCACTTTAAGTACATTATAGAAGTGTACTTTTTTTTCACCTGGGTATATTAGAACTGACCCTATAAAGTCTACTGCATCATATTTGATATGCAAATTTCTGAAGGCCTCTTAATTATCAACATTACCAAAACTTCTCATTGATGACCTCAGTGTGGAGGAGCGGGATGAAGATGAGGGCTTCTGTGACATCAGTGAGGATCACACCATAACAGATCCGGAGACTGTTCTGTCACCACCCTCCTCCACCCTGACACTGGGTTCTCCCACCCTGGTCACCAGCAGTGCCACCTCTATCCTGGGCTCCTTGTCCCCTTCACTGGTCCCTGACCCCACACATGACCTCAGAAAGTCTCCATCACCTGGACCCTCAGGGACTGCTGTCCCAAATGTTCCTCCAGAAACATCTGTTTCACCTCTCCCCTCAGAGCCAGAGGATGATGATGACGATGATGATGATGATGGAGAGATGGTAAATACCACTTCTATGTATCTCTTTAAAATGAACTAGAATAAATCAAGCAGTGTTGAATTAACATCTAGTGCTTTAAATCTATACTTTGCACACATTTTAAATTTAAAAGTACTGCCTAAAGTCATTAGTAAGCAGCAAAAACGCATCAAGTCAAGTCAGCTTTATTTCTATAGTTCTTTGTATTATACAGCTTTGCAGTGATAAACAGGAAAATAACAATTAATGATGGAATTATGCATCAAACAGATATGATGTAATTATTTTATTATGTGTTTGTGTTTTTAAACAGGCTGTTGACTTCCAAAATGTGCCAGGATTCCAACATGTGGACAGGCTGGCGGAATATCTGGTGGAGCTTCGGAGCCACACAGCTCTCAGCCTGACCAATCAGGAAGCCAACACCATTATTGGACTTTGGCAGAACCTGGATGAACGGGATAAACAACGTGTGGTCTACGCATCTCGATACCAGAAGAGACTGCTGAGTGGACGCTTCAGGGTACCAAAGAGGCCCACTCACCCTGGAGTAGAGAGCACCACCAGATGTGTGCTGGGTGCAAGCAGTGCACCTGCTCAGTGGCCTGACTGTTGCCGTCTAGTGGAGACCATCTTTATCAGGCTTTGCTCTATCCACCCAAGCCCCCAAAAAAAGGGCAAGGGAACCCTCTCAAGATGGTCTTTGATCCTGCAAGACTATCGAAGGATTAGACAGCTTGTTCTTGGTAATGGCTTGGTGATGGGAGGAACATCACTGCAGCTGGTGGAGGTGAACCAGAATACCCTGATTAACTGGCATAATAACAGACAGAAAAAGCAGGAGCTGTCTGTGCTGCTTCAGGGCATTCAGTTGCCTCAACCCCTTCCCGAAGCTCAGGAGCCTCTCCAGGCTGCCAAACGCCTACGCACTGAGCCAGAACAACCTGGGGACCAGCACCAGTACAAGCTACCAGAGAGCACAGCAGGTCAAGCAAAGCAGAGGCAGACTTCTGTTGGGCGGCACCCTCTCAGACCCAAGGCACCAGTGCAGAGCCAGATATTGGTTACACCATCAGCACCTGGAGCATCACTGCAGATGGTACCAAATCTGCTTATACCTGCAGGTATCCAGGGTGTGCCGATGTTTCAGGGTGTGCCAATGTTCCAGGGAGTGCAAATGGTCCAGGGAATGCAGATGGTCCAGGGAATCCCGACGGTCATGCCAATTATGCAACCAATGTTACAGCCAACAGCTGTACAGGGTATCAGCTCACACCCTGTTGCACCAGCTGCCAATCCAGGAGCTGTGCCCAAGAGACCCTACAATAGAACTGTAGAGGCAAACACCTGTAAAAAGTGTGGGCAATTTAAAACTACGGCAACAGGACATAGCCAGTACAGAGGCAGGGTGTACTGCCCACAGACTGAGACTGTTACCAAAGAGGTGTGGTTAGAGGAAATGCGGAAGGCCATTTCCAAATAATCTATATATATATATATATATATATATATATATATATATATATATATATATATATATATATATATATATATATTATATATTATATATATATATATATATATATATATATATATATATATATATATATAATAATGTATATATAGTGCTAACATATAGTGTGAACAGTTGTTTAAATAGTTGAGTTCAACATTGGTAATACTTGTATTGAATATTATTTACCTTATTTAAATTTTGAATGTCATTTAACTTTTTCACGAGTTCGTTTCCTCATAAAATCTTTAAGCTAATAAGGTTAAGCGTATTTGGCTTGCTGTCCGCTGTGGAGGGGCTCGAGGAAGCAGCTTCAACTCGAGCTTGGATATACCCCCCAGGGACTACTATTGCATGAAAGAGGAGTACGATAGATGAGATGCTTATTTTATGTGGTGGAGTTGGGGAGGTGGAGGGATATCGAAACAACTGATGCCAGAGCAGGGTGAGTAGCTGCTTATATGCTCTGGATGTAATTGAAAGATTAGGGTTCCCTCCTCTTGAGATTATGTTTGAGTTTCACTAATTTAAAGATTAGATGGGTTCACTCCTCCCGAAATTACGTTGTGAACTTCACTTCACGAGTTCGTTTCCTCATAAAATCTTTAAGCTAATAAGGTTAAGCGTATTTGGCTTGCTGTCCGCTGTGGAGGGGCTCGAGGAAGCAGCTTCAACTCGAGCTTGGATATACCCCCCAAAAAGCGCAAGTTCCATTTAGGACAGCAAGCTGGAAAGATGCAAATGAAGCTGGTAGTCTTACGGATTTGATTTACGTTATGGAATACCCCCCAAAAGAGTATGAAAAGAGCAATGAAGATATGGGACAAGAGCCGATAGTAACCATATTGAGGACGTGTTTGTAGATGGCTCCTGAGGAGTTGTAGGGGAGTTTTAGTGGGTTGAACTCTGATGTATCTCGCTGCTGCGTTTATCGACCTGGGTCGTGAGCGAGCACTGCTGCGGCAGTGACGCTCGAATTTGCTCCTGCGGGAGCAGCGTTTGGACTGGAGGGATACACATGTAAGAGATGAAGTACGTCCCTCCGTGGCATTCATGACATGGAGTCCCCTGAGTCAGAATAACAGGGGGCTCATAATGTCATGAGTGAGGAAGGAGGTACTTGTCCCCGGAGAAGCAGGCCGAACGGTATCCACAGCGATAATCCCTCCCCCGGCAACAGAGAGGGGGAGCCTGCGAAAGTGTCGAACGCAGTGCTCCCCTCCTTCTAAAGCGAGGGCCAGAATCGCATGGGAACACGATGGTCCACAACTGCCAAAGGACGACAACAGAGTTCCTCCAGTCCACTGTTCGGATAGGAGGGCCCACACTGCGATCCAAATGGGAGAGCCTCCATGACGAAAAACATGAAGGATCACACTGCAATTCGGAAAGGGAGAGCCCCCACTGCGCCCGAACGAAGAGCTCACACTGCGATTCGAACGGGAGGGCCCTCACTGCAATTCGAATGGGGAGCCCGTGATAAAAATGAAACACGAAAGCTCTTGTTTAGCGAACGGGAGGGCCCACACTGCAATTCGAACGGGAGAGCCCGCGTTGCATCTGGATGGTGGGCCCACACTGCGATTCAAATGGGAGAGCTCACGCTAGGCGTGGTAACTCACGCTCATTTGAACGGGAGAGCCCTCACTGCATCCAGATGTATGTGAGCCCTGCGGGGCTTGTTAAGCAGCGAGATTTATGTGGATGTGAGAGTTTGGTGGGCTTGTCTGATATGGAAGAGGTTTGATCTCACATAAGTTTCAAAGGTGTGGGAGGACCACCGACCTAGCATTTTTATCTGGTTTTCTGAAAGGCCTTTCTGTGCGGCTGTGGTGGCTGCTCCTATGCGAAAAGAGTGGGAGGAGAAGTTTTTTGTGGGGATACCTGATCTGGTGAGAACAGATTTTAGTTTCTTCTGAAACCAATGTCTAGAAGCTGGGAAGTTATTCTCGTCGATGAATAGAGGGTCGAGCGGAGAGTTAATTTGTGAGTGCCTCTGAGATAGGAAAGCGGCAAGGGACTGGTAGGGCTGAATAGGTGTTGGCAGATTGAAAAAGAAGACCGAATGGCCACGTTTCAATTGGTCGGTTTTGCTCTGTTTGATGTTGAATCGAATCGTGTCGTGATTTAAAATTTGAAGATCTGAGAATGTTGGATGGGTAGCTGGGTTGAAAGTAGAATTTGTGGTAAACTCTGAAACTCGAAGAAAGCCGAAAAAGGCTAAATTAAACATGGCATCCAGGGTTCTGGTTATGTTTGGAGGAAAGAGACCGGAGCGGATGGTGGTCAGACATTTGCCTAGGAGGTCGATAGTTAGAGGTTGCCTGGTATCTGGTTTGGTAGGGTGAGTTTTTTGAAGGCCTTTGAGAAGAAGGGATGTCTGGGGATTTGAGATGGCGGGGCACTGGTGGCCATGGATGAGTTTAAACAGGAAATGTATGCCGCTGAGGTAGACTTTAATGGATCCTGGCTGAATGGATTTGGTACTGTTCAGGTGGGAAATAAAAGAAGTAATTGAGAGGAGGGAAAAATCTGGAAAAGCCATGTTGTAAATTATATGGAAGTTTTTAAAAGAATTCCAGGCTGTCCAGTAAGATTGAAGAGTTCTTGGAGAAACAGCTTGCAATATTGATTCCATTGATAGGGTGTGGAGATGACTGAGAGGATGGTCTACTGGAATATGAGTTCTGAAAAGGGAGGAACTGGTGTCGGGTTGGAGTCTGCATCTGGAGCCAATGTTCTGAATTTCTGGAAAAGAAAACGAGAAAGGGCATCAGCGATTTGGTTTTTATGGCCTGGGATGTGTTCAGCTTTTACTATGAATTGGTTGCAAGCGGATGTCCAAATGAGGCGTCTCAGCAGGGGCATAATTTTTGGAGCATTAGAACGGCCTTTGTTGATGCAGTGGACTACCGTTTGGTTATCGCAGAGAAAGCAAATGGTTTTTGTTGACCAGTCCGAGCCCCATAGATGGGCTGCTACTGTTATAGGATATAGCTCGAACAGCGCAATTGATTGGTCAGAATGGGGGAGTAGAGTAAGCTCGGGTGGCCAAGTTGAGGCGAACCAATGGCCTTTGTAGAAACCTCCATAACCAACGGAGGGGGCAGCATCGGTGAATAGACAGAGGTCATGAGCTTGGGACAGAATGTTGTCGTAAAAGAAAGTGAGCCCGTTCCATTGTTTTAAGAAAGTAATCCAAAGTTTTAGATCTGATTGGCAGGGGGATTTAGTTCTACTAGATCATCGAGATCTTGAGCTGCAGTAGCGAGAGTCAGGAGATGTGAAATGAAAGGCCTGCCTTGAGGAATTATGCGCATGGCATAGTTTAAATGTCCTAGAAGAGAGAGCAAATCGCGCTTGCTACAATGGGGGGCTTCTAGCAAGTTTGAAGAAATGGCGATTATTCTGTCTATCTTCTCCTTGGGAAGAGAGGCTTGGAACTTAATGGAGTCAAGGTTGATTCCCAGGAATTCCAAAGATGTAGAAGGGCCTGAGGTTTTCTCTGGGGAGAGGGGGACTCCTAACTGTGAGAAGACCTTTTGGACGGTGCGTAGGTGTTCTGCTGGGGGAGCTTGGCTGGGGGAAATTATGAGAAAATCGTCGAGGAGATGAATGAGGTAGGGAATGGTGTAGTTGTTTTGCAGGATCCAGCAGAGTGCTTCTGATAGGGTGTCAAATATTTTTGGGCTGCTTTTACAAACGAAAGTCAAACGGACTGCAAAATAAAATCGTTCACGCCAGCGAATGCCGAACAAATGCCAAAAATCAGGGTGTATGGGCATGACTTTGAAAGCTGAAATTATGTCGACCTTTGCAAGCCAGGCTGCGGTACCAGCATGTTTAATGAGATCGATTGCTTGGTCTATGTCATGATAATGCAGTGAGAATTCTTCTAATGGGATTAAGCTGTTGATACTGGGTTGATTTTTCCCATGGGGGGCAGAAAGGTCAATTATGATGCGTTTTTTACCCAAGAATTTCCTGGTGGCTATCCCGATAGGATTTATGCGGAAAAGTTTGAAGGGGGGGGAATCAAAAGGACCAATCATGAAACCGGAATCAACTTCTTTTTTGATGAGGGCCTCTACGGAGTCTGGTTCGGCTAAGGCTGATTGAAGATTGTCGCAAATTAGGCTGGAATTTGGTAGGCTTTCTAAGCCGGGATCGAAGCCTTCTTTCAAACCTGAAATGAGGTAATGCGTGAAGTTTTTGTCTGGATGGTTTTTTAGTTCATTTGCAATAGAAGAAATGATAATAGGAGAAGAGAGATACTTTTTGAGATTTTTATTTAGATTTGCGGACGAACGGCGTACAGGACACGTAGGACGGGCATGAGCTCCGCCGCAGTAAGTACAAATGTGGAGGAAGCGACAACGTTGTCTAACACAGCCCAAGTTATTAAAGTTAATACAGACTTGTTTCCCTGAGTTGAAACTGATGGTGCGTTCGTTCCTGGAACGTGGGACATATGATGTAGACTTGGGCGCTTGTGGTTCCAGGAGAGTTGGGGGATCCGGAGTTATTTGGGGACAAGACGAAGTTGTGTGAGAAATCGATCTGCAAATGGCACAAGAGACACTTCGGCAGCCCAGAAAAACTTTATTGTAAAGCTCTAGGTCGAGAGCCCCCCAATATGGGCACTGGTTCCAATGGGTTATGCGAGCGGCGCATTTTGCAGAAAAAAGTTTATGGTATGTGTAAAAATGACTACCACCGAAAGAGAGGCTGAGCTCGGCTATAATGGAGAGATAGTCATTTAACTCTTTGCGTCTTGTGGGAAAGATGGCGCATATGATATCTGTTAGTCTACTGAAAGCAATGCAGAATTCTGAAAAGGTGAGTACTCGTTTGGTGGTGGGGATGGAGTCTTTAAGGTGTATGGTTAAGGGGCCGCATTCGAAAGAACGATGGGATTCATTGATAGGAACTGATGTAAGAAGAGAAGGAAGATCTATATCTGCACCTGCTAGGATTAGTGAGCGAAGTTGAGAAGACACTGGAGGAGGTTCCTGGGCTACCGCATGAGGAGGAGGTGGAAGATGTTCCACTGACGCAAGGGAATGAGATGGCCAGCGAGCTGGGGCTATAGACGTAGAGGGCTGAGGATCTTGATTAGTATGAGTTGCAGCAGGTGGAAAAGAGTGGAAAATAGGAAGAGATATAGGTGGGACTGACTGCGGAGGCATCCTCACGCTGTGGTCGTCACCAGAAGAAAAAGGAAAAGGGAGAGGTGGCGGAACATTCAGTGGAGGCAGCCTCACACTGGATTCCACACCTTTTTGAGAATTAGGAAGGAAAGACGGAACAGAAGAGAAAGGAATTAGATGAGAAGGTATTTCCGTGTCATGCTTGGAGGATCTTGAACCTGAAAATAAAACTTGAGGGTTATTTGGAGCCGGAGCCGCTGGAGAACTGTGTTCGGCGGCCGCTGTTGCCAGCCGGGACGAGACGGGAGCGAACGAGGAAGTACGAGCGGTCGGATTAGCGCGCTCGTGCTGGTGGCGAGTTTGGCGACTACTTTGCTGCCGCGGGGAAGAACGGATAGTTGAGATGCGTTGAATTTTGTTTTTAGGATTTTTTGATTGAAGTTCGGGCTGGCTGGGAGAATTTTGGGAACTCGTCAGAAGCTCGTATAGTTGGATCTTTGATGATCTGCGTGGGAAATGGACACCGGAATTAGCCAGTGCTTGACGGAGGCTGTTTACAGTCCATTTTGAAACAGGGGAAATTAACGGGACGTCCTGGCGAGTAGTTTGAGATAAAGACTGAGGAGGAGGAGGAGAAGGAGAACTGGAGACGGAGGAAGATGACGGTCTTGATGGAGGAGGAGAGAGCGGTCTTCTTGAGCGCGGCTTGTACGAGCGCTGGAGCTGACGTCCTGTGCGATTCGGCAGTGGATCACAATCCAATGTGGAACGACCTGGTTTGGGTTGGAGATGAAGAGCGGGCGTCTCTGGGACGCTGGAGAATTCGTCGTCTGACGGGAATAGCTGGAGTTCGGACATGTTTCGATAACGGACGCATCCGGATGATATCGAAACAACTGATGCCAGAGCAGGGTGAGTAGCTGCTTATATGCTCTGGATGTAATTGAAAGATTAGGGTTCCCTCCTCTTGAGATTATGTTTGAGTTTCACTAATTTAAAGATTAGATGGGTTCACTCCTCCCGAAATTACGTTGTGAACTTCACTTATTTATTGTTTTTGAAAGCTTATTTAACTTTTCATTTAACTTGTTTTAAAAACGTCTTTAACATTTTATGCACCTTTTAATTTTATTTCAAAAAATTCTTATTTATTTTATTTAATTTAGTATTCATTGCTGTTCAGTTGGCATGATTGTAAAATAAAAACAAATTGACAGGTGATTGCTTTTTGAGTTTTACTTTCATATAACTCAACACACAGTACACTGCAACAGTATAACATTTGTGTATAAAAAGATAATTTTTACATTTTGTTATTCTTGAGACACATTTTAGTTACTATTTTATGGGTTGCATCTTTATTCATTTCAAATAACAGATTTGCAAGTGTCTTGTTTGAATGTAACCTTTGAAAAAATATGCTTATTTAGTACAATAATATGACAACTACTAAATAATAACACAGTTCCATTGGTATATTTTATTTTTCATGAAAGAATATCAAAAACCACAACAAATAAAGTACATTGGAATATTTTATTTTTCGTGAAATATAAAAAACCACAACAAACAAAGTACATTTGTATATTTTATTAACATTGGAACAGTTTGCATTCAAAAAATAGTTTATTTAATGAAATTACAACAAAATTCATGAAATTACAAAAAGTTGTCTTTAGCTGGATTCGAACCCCGGTCTTGGTGAGCACCTGCAATAGAAAACAGTGTAAATAAAAATGGGCGATTTTTCCACACTAAGAAACCAGAAGTTGTCGATCAACTCAAATGCTAAGGAAGGAATATCTCTAAACGTCACATTTCAGCCTTTCTTTTCCTCATTTTTTCCTTCTCTTCTTCCCCTTCTCCTTTTCTTCCTTCCCCCTTTTCTTCCCTTCTTCCCTGTCTTTGTTGGACTATTGTTCCCCAGCTTGCTGTCCATCGCCGTAACCACTCAGCCACCTTGTCACTTGCCAGTCTGTTTGAAGTTTGTCTGTGGTGTTTTTCTGCAGCTATTTTTAAAATGAGGACGTTAAAGTTGGTAGCAAGGTGCTTTGAGCAGCTATGCCAGGTGCATTGGGCTCCACGAAACACTAAAGCCACTGATCGACGAGGATGGGATTCGAACCTACACATGCAGAGCACAATGGATTAGCAGTCCATTACCTTAACCTCAAAAAGTGACAAATTTAACATGCTATAAAAAATGAACTGTTGGGTATTTTGATCTAAAACTTCACATACTCACTCTGGGGACATCAGAAACTTATTTTACATCTTGTAAAAGTGGCATTAAATGACCCCTTTAAGTCCTTTCAAAGAAGTTACAGCTGAAATCGGCACAGAAAGGTTTTTGCATTTTAATATAATTGCAGCTTTACTTTAATACAAAAAATAAAATAAAATCTGATTTATGAGTTATTTAATCATTGTCTTTCAAAAAAAAAAAAAAAAAAAAAAAAAAAATTTCTAAATACAATTTGACCCTATGTATTTTATATGGTTTTCTTTGCTTCTATCACAAGTATGTGACAACATGTAAAGTTATTTAATTGCAAGGGGGCTGCAAAAGTTTATCCAGAAATAGCTTGAACGTTTGACTGTCCATGACTCAGTTTTGGCAATGGTGAATTCATTGGCTGCTGATGCAACAACTTTCTCACTGAATTTAATTCTTTAACCTGTTGGCAGAGACAACCCTGCTTGACCCAAAATTTAAGCAGAAGGGCTTTCACAATCCAGCTGCCGCATATGAGGCCTGTAGAAATATTATTGCACTTTGGTCCAGCAAGCAGGTGAATGAACCTCTGAATGACCCTTTGAATCAAAATATGTCATTTATGTGAATTGTGTAAATCCACAGTTTTTTTCGGGGGTTGGGGTGAAATGGTACTACTTTCTGTACCATTTCTGTATTAAAGGTGCTCTAAGCAAACCTGAGCAGAGTAACTTCCTGTTGACGTTGAAGTGGTGTCAAACAAAACAGATGCTAGCTAGATCCTCCCTCCTCCTCCCCCCCTCCCCTCCGTGTTTCCTGAAACAGTCATGAACACACATTTAAAATCATTCTTGTCGGTTATTGGCTGGAGCATGTTTATTATGTTTCGTGGTCCAGGCTGCACCAGTTAGTTTTTATTTCTGTTTTGGAGCTTGTGGCGACTACAGAGACCACGTTTTTGTACAGTGTGTTCAGGGGACAGGCAGCTAGCGGACCTGCGTGAAGTTGGCCCCCCACCCAACGCAAAACATCGGCAAAATAGTCTCAATCGTTTGTGCTCTGTTTGTGCTGGTTTGTGCCGTAAAAAATTCTGTTTGTGCTGCTTTTGTTTTTTAGATATTAAAAGAATATTTATAGGTCATTCTGAGGTCACCCAGCCCCCCCACATGTTCCGAATTCACCGAAAATAGTCTCAAACGTTTGTGCTTCGTTTGTGCTGGTTTGTGCCGGTAAAAGTTTCGTTTGTGCTGCTTTCGATTTTAAAATATTAGACTTTGAATTATAGGCGATGACGTCACCAGCCCCCCAACAAGCTCCAAATTCACCCCAAATAGTTTCAATCATTTGTGCTTCGTTTGTGCTGGTTTGTGCCGGTAAAAGTTTCGTTTGTGCTGCTTTCGATTTTAAAATATTAAACTTTGAATTATAGGCGATGACGTCACTCAGCTCCCCACATGCTCCAAATTCACCCCAAAATAGTCTCGTTTGTTTGTGCTTCGTTTGTGCTGGTTTGTGCTGGTGAAATTTTCGTTTGGACTGCTTCGGTTTTTAATATATTAAAAGAATTGGCTATTCATTCTCACTCAGCCCCCATATGCTCCAAATTTGCCCATAATAGTCTCAAACGTTTGTGCTTCGTTTGTGCTGCTTCCATTTTTTATTTTAGATATGTTTATTAAAATAATACTTATAAAATCTCAGGTCACTCAGCCCCCCACATGCTCCAAATTCACCACAAACAGTCGCAATCGTTTGTGCCGATAAAAGTTTCATTTGTGCTTCCTCGCTTTATAAATATTAGACATTGATTGCATTGAATTGAATGACACTGAACGGCTGCAAATGCAAATCGCATAAGAGCATATTATAGTGACTATTAGGCTATATACCAAAGCATATAAATAGGAGCAATGTGATTTCAAATTAAGTCTCTGTTTGCTTTCTTTCTTTTCAGTGACAAGCGCGTGTCAGAAACGGAAAGTTAAATGGCGTTTCAGGGCGCCACTCATGCGAAACAAATATTAAAGAATAATCACATTTTTACCCATGAATAAAATTACGAAAAATCTAGCTTTATTTTTCAGTTTTCAGTTTTTTACACACACAAACACAAACACAAAATCAAACTCTTTCTTATTTCTTTTTAAGTAAAAAATCAAATCAGCATATACCATGGCGCACGGATGACGGACCCCAATTAAACATCCAATATTGTTATTTCATTATTTCTTTACAAAACCAAAACGAAAAAACAAACAAAAAAAAAAACAAATATAGAATTATCATCAATTAATTATGTAATCATGATCAATTATCCTTCAGGAAACACAATATTATATAAACCTTTCAACAACGTTGTAGGCCTACTTGTATTTGTATTTATTTATTATTAAAGCACGTTTCAATACAACCGAAGTTGTCCAAAGGGCTGTACATTAAAATGGAGAAAATACAAGGCACAATTAATATAAAGCATACAAAACATAAAACACATACACATCTAGGAATCAATCACTCATCAGAGAGCACAATACTTATCTTGTCCGCGGAGGCGCCTGCGCAATCCCTTCCATTGTTTTCTGATATTTTAGATTTTACTAATAAAACACAAATTATGTTATTATTTAACAAAACAAAAAAACTGCTTGTAATAACGAGTGAAACATCATAACGAGTTGCATCATTAGGTTTTACTTAGGCCTTTTAAGAATAAAATAAATACAAATAAATAAAAATTTCCTCAATGTTGTTTTAGACCACATAAAGCCAAAATGAGTATTTTAGGGGCCACCCACACATTCGAAACGAATTTTAAAGCATAAACTAATTTGTTTAACCCATAAACCAAAAATACAACAACAAAAAAAATTTTTCTTTGTGTTATTGTGTCATTTTCTTTATTATTATTATTATTATTATTATTATTATTATTTTGTCTTTGTTTATTTTCAAATCAAATTAAACTAATGTCTTTATTTGTTTTTTCGATTTGGTTTAGTTAGACAGTTAAATAAGTCGTTTTTTCTCGACATAGGGTAATTAATTGAAGGAATTACAAGGACTGATGCAGCTTTTTTGATGCAACAACTTTCCGTTTCTGACACGCGCTTGTCACTGAAAAGAAAGAAAGCAAACAGAGACTTAATTTGAAATCACATTGCTCCTATTTATATGCTTTGGTATATAGCCTAATAGTCACTATAATATGCTCTTATGCGATTTGCATTTGCAGCCGTTCAGTGTCATTCAATTCAATGCAATCAATGTCTAATATTTATAAAGCGAGGGAGCACAAATGAAACTTTTATCGGCACAAACGATTGCGACTGTTTGTGGTGAATTTGGAGCATGTGGGGGGCTGAGTGACCTGAGATTTTATAAATATTATTTTAATAAACATAGGCTATCTAAAATAAAAAATGGAAGCAGCACAAACGAAGCACAAACGTTTGAGACTATGATGGGCTAATTTGGAGCATGTGGGGGGCTGAGTGACCTGAGAATGACCTATACAAGTTATTTTAATATTTTAAAATCGAAAGCAGCACAAACGAAACTTTTATCGGCACAAACCAGCACAAACGAAGCACAAATGATTGAAACTATTTTGGGCGAATTTGGAGCATGTTGGGGGGCTGGTGACGTCATCGCCTATAATTCAAAGTTTAATATTTTAAAATCGAAAGCAGCACAAACGAAACTTTTACCGGCACAAACCAGCACAAACGAAGCACAAACGTTTGAGACTATTTTGGGCGAATTTGGAGCATGTGGAGGGCTGAGTGACCTGAGAATGACCTATACAAGTTATTTTAATATTTTAAAATCGAAAGCAGCACAAACGAAACTTTTACCGGCACAAACCAGCACAAACGAAGCACAAACAAACGAGACTATTTTGGGGTGAATTTGGAGCATGTGGGGGGCTGAGTGACGTCATCGCCTATAATTCAAAGTTTAATATTTTAAAATCGAAAGCAGCACAAACGAAACTTTTACCGGCACAAACCAGCACAAACGAAGCACAAATGATTGAAACTATTTGGGGTGAATTTGGAGCTTGTTGGGGGCTGGTGACGTCATCGCCTATAATTCAAAGTCTAATATTTTAAAATCGAAAGCAGCACAAACGAAACTTTTACCGGCACAAACCAACACAAACGAAGCACAAATGATTGAAACTATTTGGGGTGAATTTGGAGCTTGTTGGGGGGCTGGTGACGTCATCGCCTATAATTCAAAGTCTAATATTTTAAAATCGAAAGCAGCACAAACGAAACTTTTACCGGCACAAACCAGCACAAACGAAGCACAAATGATTGAAACTATTTGGGGTGAATTTGGAGCTTGTTGGGGGGCTGGTGACGTCATCGCCTATAATTCAAAGTCTAATATTTTAAAATCGAAAGCAGCACAAACGAAACTTTTACCGGCACAAACCAGCACAAACGAAGCACAAATGATTGAAACTATTTGGGGTGAATTTGGAGCTTGTTGGGGGGCTGAGTGACGTCATCGCCTATAATTCAAAGTTTAATATTTTAAAATCGAAAGCAGCACAAACGAAAGTTTTACCGGCACAAACCAGCACAAACGAAGCACAAACGTTTGAGACTATTTTCGGTGAATTCGGAACATGTGGGGGGGCTGGGTGACATCAGAATTACCTATAAATATTATTTTAATATCTAAAAAACCAAAGCAGCACAAACAAAAATTTTTACGGCACAAACCAGCACAAACAGAGCACAAACGATTGAGACTATTTTGCCGACGTTTTGCGTTGGGTGGGGGGCCAACTTCACGCAGGTAGCTAGCGGATATTGAGGAGATGTTTGCTGTATGTGACAAAAAATGTTTTTAAAATCGCGTGACATCACTTAGAGCACCTTTAAATGGTGCTGCTTTCCCATAGACTGGAGTGAGAGGTCTCTCGAGGTGACAAGATCTTTCGGCGTGACAGACCACTCTAACGCTTCAGTCCAAGCAGAGCGCACATGTTGTGAACCAATCATCTCTCCCGCTTTACTAGTTACAACACAAAATAAACATGAATGAACACCTGAAGGTTGAAAAATAAAGTACAACTTACCGAAATCTGTATCATATCGATCAATCGGTTTCAACTGCGGAAAGGCGTCAATAAAACAGCTTGTAAAAATGTCACATTTACCTCAGAAAAGCTGTTCAGTGTCCAAAAAACTCATTAGTCAGCTACAAAAATGAACGTAGAGAGGAGCATTTTGCTGAATGACTATAGGTGTCAGGGTTCTGTCACTTCAGTCTTGCTTATTTCTTGGTTTTGTGACAGAGCTCTGACACTCCCGTTCTTGTCGTGTTTTTGTGTGAGCGTACGGTCTCGAGGGTTCTCGGGGCTGTGCGCTCTCTTGTCTGCGTTCCTTGTTTCATGTTGGGAGCGTGGCGTTCGGATCCCGGCACTCGTGTCTAGTTTGGTTTCGTGTCGGGATTAGGACACTCGCGCTCCCAGTCCTGTCTTTGTTGTGAGCGCACGGTCGAGTGTTCTTTCACTTGCCGTGCGTTCTTGTCTCCTGTTTTGTCTCTTGTATTGTCATGTTGTGTAGCACGCGGTTATTTCCACCTGCCGCGTGCTTTCCTGTTGTTTTTGTCTTGTGTTGTGTAGCACGCAGTCTGTGTTTCACGGGCTGCGTGCCCTCATGTTGTCTTGTTTTGTGTGAACACGTGGCTTATGAGTTTTCATAGTCACTTGTTCATGTCTTGTCTTGTGTAGCACATGGCTTGTGATTTTTGTCTTCATTGGCCATGTGCTTGTGTCTTTGTTTTGTTTTGGTGTGAGCACATGGCTTGTCATGTGTTTCTTTGTGCCATGTGCTCTCATGTCTATTGTCTTGACCCCGCCCACCTTGTTACCTCATTATTGGTTGATTTGTCCCACCTGTCCTCCCTCATTACCTGCCTTGTTTGCTCTCCTATTTATTCTCCTTGTGTTTGCAGTCCTGTGCTGGTTCGTTGTCGTTTATTCTGTCATATTTCTCCTTGTGTGTCTTCAAGCCTAGCCTAGCCTAGCCTAGCCAAGTCAAGTCAAGTCTAGTCCCTGTCAAGTTTAAGTTAGTCTGTTTTCCCCCTCGGGGTTGTTTTTGTTTTATTTTTTATTATAAATAAAAGCCCTCTTCCCTGCAATTGAGTCCTCGTTCCTTCCACCACCCACCCAACCTGACAATAGGCTATTGCATATTCATTGTATTTGTACTTATAGCTGCAGTCTGTAACTTTTTTTGGTTAAAAAATATCCAAAATAAATTAGTAAGCAAGTACATAACCAGACAGTCATTGTTCAAAACTATGTCCTTACCTTAGCCCAATTCACAATGGAAAGCTTGTAGTAATGTTTTTTTTTTTTTTTTTTTTTGAGTGACAGGCTACTGGTAGGTTTCCACAGGAAATACGAGTATGCCTTTGAGTCATTACGTCACGTCACGGGTATAGCCTACATAAAGGAGTCCCGAATGCTGCAGGTGGCGGTCAATTTTAGCCTCTTTTTACAATAGCTGGAATAATTAGTAATGGAAAAATGAAGCTTTGCGAAGCATCAAAGCTTTTCAACACGGCCGTAACGACATCTTGTGGTCAAAAGGTGGAAAAAGCTACCTTTGCGTCCGAGACGACCCAGTCATTTTTGGACTGTTTCATATAATAAATCAGTTTGTTCTATGAAAAAAGCAAATATAAGAAAATATAAGTCTATAGGTCTTTCACATATCATTGTACTTACACAATGTATGAATAAATGAGTCTGTGAATTTGTTTTAAATGCTTTGTAAATTCACATTCAGTCTGTGCAGAATGTTTAAGAAGACATTGTGACTGCTTCCAATCAATTAGCAATGTTGAGGACACTTTCATGTACAAACCTTAGAGGTGAGTGGTGAAGGTGAAATCAGCGACAAGTTTCTTTTTCTTTTCTAGAGAACAGGTTCAGAGGATGTACATGATCAGTGAGTAAGTGAGTGAGTAGCAGAATATACATATGCAGGATTATCACTACAATAGCATTTCCCCTTAAGAGACGGGAAGTAGGATATAAGGAAAGAAATAATTACATAATAATAACTTTTACTTTGAAACAAAATGTTCAAAAGAACCAATTCATATCTACTCTCAGTAGCACATTATTTTACAGTCCTGTTCCCCATGTACAAACTATGTTTTTATTCTAGTAATTGCAATAACTGGGTAATAACTAGGTACTAACCCTGAACCTAATCCATGTAGTTGCCTTATATTACCCTGTACTTTCTTAGGTAAATGCATGTACTGTAAAATAAAGTGCAAGCCTACTCTCAAAAGCAAGGAAACAACCACTGAGTGGAACAAAGACTAGTGTTAATATTGATACATCCTTGTGACCTTATGACCATTTTTAAACTTTTAAATACAAATGTAACTCAAACATTTAAATTCATTAAGTTCACTGCAGAAAGTTAGTCATACAGGTTTGGATCAAAAGTGAGGAAATGATGAAAAAAGATGTCTTTGTGGTGAAACTAGAGACAGAATGAGAACTTGAACAGGGCACTGGTGTTCTTCAACCAAGCCTTTAAACCTTATTCGTAAATTAATATTTCACAACAACATGAATACAGGAAGCCAAGCTTTACCAGAACTTTTTTATTTTCATGGTTATGTCCACATGACTTGCATTCGATCAATAAAATAATCAAACAATATGATCTCAGTTAAAAGCTTGATACCATTTTAACAGGTACTTGCAACAGACAAAAACTAAATACAATGAAGCGCTCTATTGTGTGTATTCACGTTCTGCCACCATGATATAAATAGCATTAAACTCAAATTTTGGCACAAAAGTATAAATATTATTCTAAAAAGCTAACTCTTCATCGCAAAAGGGTTCAACACACCTGTTTTTAGGTGATTGAGAGTAATGTAAAAGTCCACATTCATGAAGGGTGATGCCTGAGAATCAGTACTACACACACACACACACACACTTTGGTTATAAACACCAATGCAAGAACTGCTCAAGTGTCTCAAGACCCTTGATAGTATAAAACATCGAAAGATTTCCCCTGTATGTAAACCATAATAACCTTGATGTAAAGGCTCAATATATAAATACGAAAAAGCAAAACTGACAAATATGGCGTGTACAGGTAAGGCATAGTTTTAAGTGCATGTTGGCAGATCCCTAACAGAAAAAAAAGAAGAAGTGTGTGACACCTAATAACTGCAGATTAACAAACAAGACAAGTACCGTTTTACTCAAATTCATGTTATAGAATGCTGGATATAAAAGGACTACAGATTCCTCTTGTCAGGCAGGATTGGCTAAAGTAAATTAGCAGAATTACAAGTCTGCACAAATCAAATGAATGTCAATAGTAAAACGTTGTGCAGTAAAAATAAACACATTATACGGGTATACACATACAATAACTGCATAACAATCATGAGATTTGTGACGTGTGTGCTGATTTAGAACATGTCATCCTTTTGTATGAGCCTGAGTTGTAGGTTTTTGACCGTGACTTTTCATGTTAAGATCATGAACATCAAAAACAATAATTGTCAATTATCAATCATATTCTGCCTCTTCTACACAATTATGTTTCTACTTGTATACAAAGATGCCATGACAGTAAAATTCTGCCTGGAACATGGAAAAAGAATCAGATTATTTATAAAGACAGTTATAGTAACATCTACTAATATGTGCTCCAAAACATCAGAAAATGCATTTAAAAAGTAAATGACAGAGACAGTGACACTGAGTACAGTGATCACTCTAGTTAGCCCAGTCTCTCCTAAAGGACAAGGCCTGCAGGTCAGGTCCTATGACATAATGCCACACGCACAGTTCATGTTGGCCAGGTAAGGGGCAGTGGTGCCGGTTCTGGCTGGATGAACAGCAATGGTACTGGTTGTGGCCAGGATTCATAGCAGCTTAGCTCAACTGTTCCAGGTAGGCAGAGAGCAGAGACTGAGGAGGCAGGAACTCTTCCTGTTTGTTGACTACCTCAGTCTGTCGAGCACCATTACAGTCAGAGCCTGCAGAAAAATCACACACTTTAGTTGTTCCTTAGGTCACGTGTGTCAAGGAGATACTGATAAAACTCTGAGTTTCTACATTTAGTTGTGAGAAATCACATTTTTTGAGAATTGTCAGTGGTGTTAACCTGGTTGTTAAAAATGTATTTTAAAATATTGATAATTAAATGACATTAGGATCAAAGCTAGCATTTTTTTAAATTGTTAACGTCATTATCAATTACAAAAGAGTATGTTAGTCAATGATAAATCAATTTTTTTTTATTGTTATTTTAACTAAAGCAAAAACAGGTTTAATGTGTTTCATTGACAAAACTGTAAATGGAAAAACCTAATCAAGTTCTTGAAAATTCCACTACAGTTTACAGTACTTAATATATACACAAATGAATTCACATCAGCCTCATATGAAAACAACCATAAATTGGCTACGTTGGAATGAAGTAATAAAGTTCACTCACTAGCAGAGGTCAGATCCATGTATTGGCAGATGGCATGAAAGAGCAGTCGCTCATAACTGCAGAAACACAGACACGTCTGAATCAAAACATGGTATTCTACTGATACACTAACATTACTGCTTTCAACTTCTCAAGCAGCAATTGCAAACATGCATGTTTAATTGTTAGTGGGGTCTGAATTAGTCTGTGGAGGTGAGAGATGCATTAACTGTTGTAGATTGTTCACCTGCTGCTGAGTTTGGTAATGTAAATTGAGTGTGGATGTGCCATGAAGAATTCCAGCAGATCGGACTCCAGACCCTCCAACACTCCCTTAAACAAAGAAAATGAAAGCACAGATATCAGACAGAAAAAAATAATGATAGGACAAGAGAAAGGGAAATAGGCGGAAGACAAAAATCAAGACAAAGATCAAGCAAATGACAAAGAGCGTCACCATGGGAATCTGTCTGCGTCTCAGCGTCGCACGCAGCCTTCGATCAATCCTCTGGTAACATTCCTGAGCCCTGACAGCAGGATTTACTGCTAAAAGGATCATCACAAATATGTCAGATATAATTACAAATAATCTGCCCATCATTGAATTAATAAAGATGAAGTGTGGTGTGTAATTTTTGATGTTGGAATACTTCAAATCCCCAGATTAACGGCAGAGACGACCGTAAGTAAATCATGCATAAGTTCACCTATACAGAGTGCAAATACTGTGGAGCTATCGAAACATTGCTCTGTTTGTTTGAGCGTCCCGACACGTCCGACTTCTGGCTCAACCAGTGCCTGAGTTTAGGGCAGAGGGGGGGGAGGGAGGTTTAGAGGTATCACACGAACAAAAGTGCTGTTTTCCCCAATATCAGCACGATTTCAAATGTAAGATTTATTTTAATACAACAGTTCAAAAAACTAAGTTGATATTAATTTTACTTAATTTTAAACACAGTATTGTCCATTTTGCCTGTTCTTTGCACTATTTCATGAACGAAAAATAGTTTCGAACAAAGCAGAACAGTTGCATCTCCCTGCAACATACAGAGTGGTGTTTTGTTCATGAATGAATCAGCCGGTTTGAACAAATCAGTGAATGAATGATTCTTTGACTCATTTATTAAAGGATTAGTACACTTTAAAATGAAAATTTACAAGATTTACTCACACTCAAGCCATCCTAGGTGTATATGGCTTTTTTCTTTCTGATGAACACATTCGCAGTGATATTAATAAATATCCTGACGTGTCCAAGCTTTATAATGGCAGTGAATGGGGCCAATGAGTTTGAAGCTCAAAAAGAGCATCCATCCATCATGAACGTACTCCACATGACACCGTAGGGTTAATAAAGGCCTTCTGAAGCAAAGCGGTGCGTTCGTGTAAAAAAATATTCATATTTAACAGGTTATAAAGTAAAATATCTAGCTTCCACCAGGCCACCTTCCGTATTCACCGAAGAAAGTGTAACGCCTCTAGCAGCTCAAAACACTTAGGCTACGTCATATGCCTTCCATATTCAACAAAAGTGACGTGACGTCAGGATATTTATTAACTCCGATTGTTTTCATCAGAAAGAAGTAAATCATATACACCTAGGATGGCTTGAGAGTGAGTAAATCTCGAATTAATTTTCATTTTAAAGTGAACTAATCCTTTAAGACTTGCTGCCATCTATTGGCAGTTTCAGTTCCACACAAAAGTATCATATATAGAAAAGTATAATTTCATATTTCTAGATTCAAAATGTCACATTTTAAACACTAATTTCATAACATTATTTATGCAGCTATAACTAATAAATGCCTATAAATAATAGAAATGATGACATTTACATTTATTCAGTTAGCAGACGCTTTTATCCAAAGTGACTTACAAACGATGAATAGTAATTTCTTTCAGTAATGCACAGCATTGCTTTTGCTCATTTACTAATTTCAGCATAACGCCAACAAAGGACATAATTATCTTTAATAATTCAAAGATGTTGTAACTAATTTTTTTATGTAAATGTTATAGTAGGCTAGTTATGAGAGGTGTGCCCTTTTTTCACTTGAGCACCTGCCCCTCAAAATGTCTGTACACCGCCCTGATCTTAAGGCACTGAAATGTAAACTGTACAAAACGTCCTCGAGTGCAGTTTAGAGCCATAGGTTAAGGGGACTGAAGGCAACAGAGAGCATGTGAAGTACAAATGCCTCTCTGTGTGAAGTATGTCTCATCTGGCGTGGTCTACACTAGAGTGAATACGTCAAACATAAGTCTTAAGATGTGTGTAGCGTGATAAACTGGTGTGCAACCCTCTCTCTTATTGGAAGCAAAGTGGGTTTGTGTGATTAAATTATGTCAGACCCTTTCTTTGGTCTTTATGGCTCTTGTTAGAGTGGGTCCTTTGAGCCTCCTCCTCCAGCAGAGCCAACAGTCGCTCTTGCTCCTCCCCAGAACGATTCATAAAATCACTCCAGTACTGAGAGACATTAGAGAGAGAGTTAAAGTAGTCAAAATATCCCTTAACTGAGAGCAGTTAAAGAAACTTGCTTTACCTCCACATAGTTTCCATTGGTGCAGGCTTCAGTGAAGATGGTGGGCGAGGCTGTTTCATGCCCTTCACCATCCTCTTTAGAGCATTCGCCCGGTTCCAAAAGACTGTCCAGAAAACGAGCTACGCAGAAGCAGATTGTTTGCAAAATATTACAATATCATAACTAAACTTTTTTTTCTCTCTGTAACAAATAATCATTTTTCTGCGCCAAACATGAACGCTTTTTCTTTTCATTTTTAAGCATTTGGCCAATGCTTCTATACAGTACATATACAGTACAGTGCATAACAAATTTATTAGACCACCACCCAATGTAAGGTTTGTGCCACAGCTGCCCTAACAGTATTGGTGATTTATAGGTTGCTGTCACTTTAAGAGCAAGACCCCATGCACGCACACATCCGAATTCTCACCTTGTTCAATTAAGACTTAACCGAATGTGTTTACGGGAATACATGCCGAGAGGGGTATTTTGACGGACATAATGCGTGTATGTGTCCATCCAAGTGCTTTGAGGACGTAAAAGAGAAATCAATAGCTCTGCGAGCTATATGAAACTCTCTCTCTCTCTCTGGGTGTGCGCGCGAGCCTTGTATGTGCGTCTGTGCACACCGATAACAGCATGCCGGGCAATACCGAATTAAATCCTCTTTTGCCTCTTCTAGCGCTGGAATGGTTTTATGTCTATTTAATGTATAAACCAGCAAGACAAAACACGTGCAAATGATAACCTTTTACTCTATTGCTGTGAAACTTGCAGCTGATCCGCGAATCACATGCGTGCCGAACCGTGGGGCTTGGTCCATACGGATCACGGATCAACAACGATCCGTTTAACCACTACAAATCAGGTATGGTGGGAGAACATTGTGTTTGGTACATTTTCGTCTTCAAACCAAACTTGGGTTTTCAGCCGATGAAGTTTAAATCCCATCTGGCTAGTGTGCTTCCCATGATGTTTATGCATTAAGTTAGTAGGTAAAGAGTAGGAGGTCTTTTGTGGCTGTTCAAACCATAGACTGTAAAAAAATATGGACGTAGTGTCCGTGACGTCACCCATAGAGTTCTGAACAGCAGTTTTGACGCGTAAATGAGGCCGCGGCCATCTTAGCTGCGCGTCACCACACGTCACTCCCGGATAACTGAAAATGGGCAAAGAGGCGGAACGTAGTTGGAGCCCATGCGACTTGTTGCTGAAACCACGCCCGCCTAGCGTATTTATCTTAGATACTGTCTAAAATATTAATAAAGATAACAATATCATTAGAAAGTACTAAAGGTTTACTGTCAATCTAGTTTTTTAAGATAACGTTATAGATGCTCTAACACCAGTAGGCTAATTAATTTGTGTGGGGTGTGCAAATAACACAAAAAAATCAACTGGGACTTCATACCTTTAATGAAATAGAGATCGCGAGATGAATCCAATCCATTTCACTTGGGTAAAATGTCCATTTCAAAACATAAAAAAAATACTTTTTGTTCATGAAAGCGTTAACCTGTTAATCCATTAAATCTTTATATATATTATCCATCGTTTGCATCTTCGGAATGATTTGCTCTCCATCATCGTTCTTCAAGAAAGGATGCAATCTGAGCAGCATTTATAATGTAAAACTCTATACGTACATATATAGGTACCAGATATCTGTATAACTCTCAAATGTTCTCTCAAACTAATGAGCACGTGTCCAAAGTATATTTTTTCAAAATAGTGCAGCAGTTTTAGTCTAGTATCCAAGCAGTGCTGTCCGAGTTGTATATCCTCCTGGTATTGTCATTGTTGTAAATCTCAGGAACAAAACTTTTAGCCAATGCCACGACGATCCACCAAAGTTTATCTTCCACATACGAGCACATATACACAGACTGACATCTGCCTCGAGTATGCAGCAAGCCATATATTGTATAAAATAATCCAGAAAAAAGGCACAAATACGACTGAGATGCCAAATTCAGTGGCTGAAATTAGCTGCTGAGGTGACATGACGGCTCACAGACAGCAGCGCCACCTGTCACTCAAGTGACCACGCCCTTAATTATTCAGAACTTTAAAGCTTAATATAATTTAAACTGAAAAAATTCAACCCCCTCAGAGTTGTCATGAAGGGCAAAATTAGCAGTATAGACCAAAACACAATTTGAACCAGAGTGTAAACATGTGTTTTTCTGCTGTAAACTTGGCTGTTTTAACATTATGGTCAATGAGATTTTGCTCCCTTTTGCAGCCTGTCCCTAGCGGCCAGACGATGAATCGCAGTTTAAGTTACTTCTGTATTGGCTTCACTGGGGGAAGCTGGAAACTGGGGGAGGTTGCCGCTTGGTTCAAACACATTCGACTAAATGACTCTGCCTCTGGAAGTGGTTGAAAGTAGACAAGCTCAAAATGTTTTAGACCCCGTTTACACCTGCTTTTACAGCGTACACCTGTTTACAGCATTGTCGTCTTATGATCCAATTGGCAAAATGGATCTTATTACCAGGTGTAAATTAGGGCCTAAAAGTGCAGTCACAGTTGCTCATCTAAATTTCACAGACAAATTTTAATAGGAATGTGTGAGGGCGAAAAATTTTCCCAGCCAGATTTCATTTTAAGTTCAATGCAAATTCGCTGCACTGACTAACAGAAAGCTGCTTGGTTTGAAAGTAACATCTGTGTGAGCAGCGCTTCATACATTGAAATTACACTAATGTGACCACACCTTAATGCTAAAAATGAACTATGAGACCCATGTTACAGTCATAAAAAATCATATAGACTTTTGTGTTTTTTCAGTATAGAAAAGAGCATTGTTAACATTCTGCAAAACTGTGACAAGAGGGTGAGTAAATGACAGAATTCATTTTTTGCAAACATTTCCTGTGTAGTAGGTAATAAAATAGTAAATAACATAAACATAAATAATGAAGTATCCAGACATAAAAGCAAGACTCACTGTTTTCCTGTCGTCGCAGACTCTTCCTGCCCTTGGCTCTGGGAGTGAGGTCAGAGTTACGGATGGCCTGGTTAATAAAGAACTGCTTCTTTTTGGCTGGAGAAACACGTTTTGCAGGAGAGTTGGGTAGAGATGAGCAGCGCCGCTCATTTAGGCTGAAAGAGAAACAGAAAGCAGACATGTTTTGGTTTACTAAACTATTCTCCCAAAGGGTTTACTCCATAGTCACACACATGACAGCCACAAAATTTACTCTGATACGAATTTAAATGTAATTAATTAATTAAATTAAATTTGTCACAATGTTTTAGTGGATTTTAATGTAGTTTTTCACACTGCACTGCTGTAGTGAATCTACAGATTCTTCAGTGGAGACCCACTGCTCTGCTTTTATTTATAGCTCTAACCACAGGTCAGATGCTTTACCATGGAAATAGGTCACAGCTTATCTCTGCAAAAACATGCACATTTTAGTTGTCTATTTCACTATAATTATTTCATTTTTATTTGTTGTGAAGCTGCCGTCCAGGGTCACCTATAGAGAAACCAGCAAATAGTACATTACACATTTATACAGAAAATTAGATGTGAAATACTGATTTTACTTCTGAGTTTATTCGGATATGCCTGTTATTTCCAACTTAGTTGACTTTACGTACTTGAATTATAACCTTACATTTATTTATTTCTGTACATAATGACCTGTCATTTAGCTGAGGTGCCATGAACAATGACATAAACAATCATTACATTGCTACTACAGTTTTAAACAAGTGCATCACTTATTATTTCATTTATGTAAAACATTACATGCAACGAAGACTTGAGAGACGTAACGTTATCTGTCATTTGTTTTTAATTTAGCTAATGAGCTTGGCCGACTAACAACAACAACTGACATGTATGTGCTAAGACAAATAGGCGCATTAGCTACCGGCTACAAGCTAAAAATACACTTACATTACATCCTGTTCCTCATTGTCATTGCTATTTAACACAACCATCTCAAAGTCTTCTCACAAAGAAACACGACAGAGACACAAACAAATAAATTTATAAGGAGAAAAGGTCCAGAACAGCTGGCGTTAGCCGCGATGGCTAATAGCTAACTAGATAAAGAGAATGGGCGGGGTTTTGGAAACCCTACAGCCATGACAACCATTTCAGCCAATAAATATCCTCAGAACGCTTCAACCTGACAGAAGCTATATTATATTATATTATACATGTGTTTATGAATTTGGTAACCATTTTCATTTTAAGTTTTTCACCATTTTATTTTTTTTTTATAGTCACCAAGTGTGACAAAGTTACGTACAAATATTGAATATAATGTATATTCAATATTTGTATATATTATATATATATTAATATATTTATAATATATTAATATATTTAGGTATTGTATGACATGTTATGGTAATGGTCAATGTATTATATAGAACTTTATATCAAGATCTTACTGGAAAGGATTTTTTTAATGGTGTCATTATATATATATATATATATATATATTCATTCAAACAGTGAGTTGTAGAGTCTCAGCAGTTAAGACATCTGCATTACCAGAGCCACATTCATTCCCATTTCTGGTTCCAGACAGTAATCATCCAAAGTCAAGCCTAAAAATACCCTTCCCAAACATAATTCCCCTGATGTGTAGCTTTTAAGAAACAAGACAAGTTCACTCAATGTATTATTCAAAGCATTATTCAATGTTCTACTGCCAGATTGGTTTATGACAAGATACACTATACACAACCTTGAAAATAGTTACTGTTAATTGTATATAAAAAGGACACTAATCCATTTTTTTAATAAATCAATGTGCGCACACACCAAACTTCAGTACCCAGATTTATATATTTGCATATAAATATCCCAGCATTTTAACTTTTTAGAATTTTATCCAGCATCATACACATAAGGAATATTGCAAACATAATTTCATAATATCTCTGTTATGTACATCCAATAAATACTACATAAAAAAGCTACATATCAAGCATTGTGACATTCTTTGCATTGAAGAGATATAGTGATAATCCAGACTACAATATTAGAATCGTTTTAAGCTAAAGTGCATCACATAAAAAAAGAGAAATAAATCTAAAACAGTACAAAAAAAAAAAAAAAAAAAATCAGGAAATACAAATGTTGAGCATATGAAGGCAGTTTTTCAGTTTGATACCATCTCTACACTGCGCATTTGACCTTTACATACATGTAGAAAACAGAGGTCCGTTATAATGTAACACATTCAGCAAAAATCATATCCAAATTGGTGTTGCACAAAGCAAATCCTATATGGAGGTGCAACTCACATCATGACAATAATTGGCATAATTTATGCATTAAAGAGGGCTGGGAAAGAATTCCTGCCAATGATGCCATGCGTCATTTTCAAGTTTCAGAATAAAAACTAGACATACAATCAATGACGAATTGCAGAGTTATCAGGGCAGCCAAATAGATTGAATAATTGATTGGTTTTAAAGAAACTATATAAAAAAATGTGGAAAATTACATGTGAAGAAGGCACCAAAGATCACCAGAGATCCACATCATGACTGTTTGGTTCTGAGTATCTTTGTTTTTTTTGTTCACACTTTGCTTTCCTGTGTTTTGGTACTGACAATAAATAACATGGATGGATCTTTTCTCCCAAGAGTCTGGTCTTCAGGAGGGTGTGATCCATTAGCTGCCTCGCCAACAGGTTCCATCCGCATCTGCTGTTGCTGTCTTGAGATTGATGGACTGTTTGATTTACTCTTTTTGGTCTTTAAACTAGTAGATGGAGGCTCAGGGGTTTGTTCTGAGTGAGCAGCTTGATCTGTAGAGGGTGTTGAAAGAGAGTGTGGTGTGGAAGACCTGCTGAATTTCTCGAGTTTGAGGTCCGTGGGCCGCTGAAGTCTGTTGGCCACGGATCCACCGTTTACCGTGACTTCCCTGAGCTGATCATCATCTGTCTGCTCCTTAGCAAAGTTAACAAACACCTGCAGGAGGTAAACACTCTTAGTTTTAAATAACAACAAAGACTATAGAATAACACAAGACGTGTCACTCGTATTGTTTTGAATGGGAGAAAGTCCCGCCTTCTAAATAAGGGCCAATTGCTGACTGGTAAAGTCATTGCATCATAGAGTGCCCCAGGGATGAAGCGTTTTTGTAGGCCAACCTGGAAGTTAGCGGCGCACGGGTTCCCTCGGTTGAAAGCCTATGCATTTTTCCCATAGACTTTTGGAAAATCACAGCAAATAATCTCTATGTTTAACAAAGGGTTATGACACTTACACGTTTTGTCGATCAAGATAATCTTTACAAGTTAACACAACATTTATAGATTTTGAAGCCTAAATAAAGTGGTCAGATTTAAAAGGCTAACAGTAGGCTATAAACGGACTACAGCACACCATGGTCGTGGATCAACGTAGTCACCACCAAGCGTCCTCAAACTTTATTTAGAAAACAACTTTATTTAAAAACATGCTCGCTGATTATGATCTGCGCTGTGTATGAATACGTATCCACTTTTTCATGAGAAATGCTGTCCAAATGTCCCGTTTTTAATGATGACGTCGAAGGTCCCCGCCAAAGGAAGTAGCCCCTTTTAGCAATTTGTTAGCAACCGCCAATTTTAAGACACAGTAAAAGTTAAAAAAAAATCACAAGCGGGTTATAACTGGTGTGTTTTATGTTATGGATCAAAACGTGAAAGTATTTAGAGGCTTTGTTAACCACAGACCTTATTTCAGGCGATTTAGCAAAAACCCATTCAAAAAACGCATAGACTTGACGGCGTTGGAACCAGAAGTCCTAAAATGCTAACTTGCTTCCGCATTTTGCCTACAAAAATGTGTCATCCCTGAGGATGACGGAAGCACTGGTTTCTATAGAAACAGTCAGACGCGCGCCTCTGAAATGAGGCAGAAGAGACGTGCATTTAGGTCTGCGCATTAGCTTGATCCAGCATGAAAAATACATTTTTCATCAATCATTTAGAAACAAAATTTATGAGACAGTTGTTGTCAGATTTGATTGGTGATTTCAAATATGAATTTTTTAATCGAAAGCTTTGCAAACAGCTTTGGAGAATTTGATGTTTTCCCATTCAAAGAGATAGGAGCTGCACTTGCATGTCTGAGAGGCGTTTCAAAGATGGCCGCCGAGAGAAATGACTTGTCTTAAAGGGACTTTGGTAACAATCCCTGTTCTAAAACCTAGTGAGATGCCTCCTGACACAAGGCTGTACCTATAATATATTCAACTGGCCAGTTTCTAAACGTGTGGTCACATTAGCAAAATTTAACAGGAAAAAGGGTCGACAGTCAATAGTATAATGATGCATGAAGCACAGCTCACACACAGAAGTCACTTTTAAACCAAGCAGCTGTCTTTTGGTCAATGTGGCATATCTATGTGAACAACTTGAAAAAAGTGTGCGATAATCATTTATCCTCAGGCAAGTAGATAAACAATAACAGTAAACTGAACAACAGTAAATGTGATCGCACCTGCATATAGCCTTTGTGGAGAAGCCAGGCAATCCCATAATTCACTGCAACAAGCTCAGTGAAAAATGATAAATTATTATAAATATTAATATTTCATCTAATACTGAAAAGAATCAATACAAAGTAGTTCTGGTAGATTTCAAATGGACTATTTTACATGTGCTATTAGGGCTGCATGATTAATTGTATTTTAATCATGTTTTCTGCTTCTCTAAATTAGTTAAAATAATTGTCGTTATATATGCTCTGCTGATTATTTGTCCCGAAAACTTTTTTTAAATTTTATTTAGACACTTCTTTTATCTTGCATTGATGACAAGCCTCCACTATCTTTCCTGCTTGAAGTTGTCAAGAGAATAAATCTTATCCCCCAAACTGAGCTTTTCTCTTAAAAGGATTTGTTTTCTGCCCAGTGTTTTACTTAATCTTTTCAATTTGGCAACCACACATGCACTCTCTTTTGCTGCAAAAAAAGAGCTGATGATCTGACCACACTAACAAAAAAGTTTAGCGATGTTAATTGTGAAATTCTGCTCGAATGAAAATGTCATACAGCCAGTCTGTGTTCCTTCACAAGGCAGCATGTGTGATTTGCTGCTACAAAATCTGCGAGTGAAACATCTCTGTGACAAACTGTAAGAAATTCAAACATGATTCTTGACCGTATTGTTTGTGATCAACCTCTGTGCTACAATGCAAAGTAAAAATTTAACATAATTTGAAATTATTGTAATTAATATTAAAGTTCCCCTATAATGGATTTTTGAAAATTAACTTTCATGTAGTGTGTAACATAGCTCTAAGTGAATGAAAACCTCCTGCAATGTTTTAAATCTGAAAGAGCACCGTATATAAAGTTATTGTCTCACAACCGTAAGAGTCGACTCTGAGTCAGTTAAACGTGTCGTTTGTAAAACGAATCCCAAGACGTTTCGTTGTGACGTCAAGACGAAACATTAGCATATTGTCCGCCCACTTATTGTGTGCGTAGACGCCAGAGAAAACTTGAAACTCCTCAAACACTGCCAATACGTGAATTATCAGTGGTTAAAGTTTATCTTTACCTGTCATTTTACTGACGACTGCTTCTTCAACCTAAATGCATTCAACGAGGGTTTCGCAAGCCGGTTGTTATTAAAGGATGGGTCAGTACCCAGATTATTTGGACCAGCTTCTTCCTCCTCCGAATCACAACCTGTAAGTATGATTAATAATTGTTGCCGTTATGTTGTCCGTAGCATGCATTTAGTTGTGTGTGCTGTGTATGCTCCACGCAGCTTGTAGGTCTCCGGCTAACCAGCTAACAGCAATATGTGTTCGCTCGCAATAGTCTAGAAATGTGTCAAATGTCAAATACATTGGTGTACAACTGCAGTGCCTTATCAAAACGTTTCTGCTTTGGGCTAACGCATATACCATGACTGTTTGTGCGTTTACCACTGAGCTGAGGGCTAGGTTCGCCAACATAAACACAAACCAACTTATTTCCTCACTGAGTCTTTATTTTTAGAACAGAGCGGAGCACCATAATTATTATAATACAATGTAAGTGATGCAAGCACGGTATACTGTACTCCTCCTGTGTACAACTGACTGGGTCATCTGACCAATTACTGCAGATTAGCATCACGCAAAGGAGGGGTTTGGAAAAATGAATCGTTGAGCGAATCCTTTGGGAGTCGTTGAGTAAATAAGGTAAAAATAAATGCATATTTTAAGATAACGAAAGTGTTTTTTTTTAACCTTGCATGCTTGTAAACCTGTTGTTGGGCACTCCCAAAACAAAACTAGGAACCTTTCAAATGCCATAATAGGGGCACTTTAAGAATTTAACTGTTTTACGTTTTAGCTATTGAGAGAAGCTTCTTAAAGTTGTACCAGTTTTCATAAATTAAAGTGGTTAAAAACTACATAGCTGCCATCTGTTTGTTAGTGTTTAGCCATTTCAAAGATGAAAATGGTTAAAAGAAAAAATGACAATGAGTATCATTTATTTGCAGTCTGTCTGTATGAATTTGCATTTGTGGGGCAGTATGAATCTGTGGTTTTTCTCATTTGCAACCGAATTGCTTCTTATAAAATATTTAATGTGAAGACAAATTACAAAGCACTTACCAAAACTATGTATTACCAGAAGTCGTATTAATGGTAAGTAGTGTTCAGTTTACTCTTATCAATACAATTGTAATCAATACAATTTTTTTTTTTTGCATTCGACTTCCCATGTGATGAAGCTATCATAGTTGGTTAAATGAAGTCCATGTGCCACCCACAGGCCTATTAGGTGAAGTGTAGACTGTTAGTAAAGAAAATGCAATATGTAAAATGGCATTTATTACATTACCCCTTTGATTTACACCTCTTTATATAATAATGTTTCTTCCCAAAGGAGAATAATCATGATTATCTGTTTAAGCACTATCATGCAGCCCTATGTGCTATGTTTTTATGCTGCTTAGAGTATTGTTAGCTTAGCAACATGCTAGTTCCACATTCTTTTGAAATCAATTGTGAGTCAAGTATATTGAGTAGAGCTATTTGTCTGATGAATTCATGCCTATGTTTAGTGTTTAAACTGGTCACGTATGAGGTTTTTATGACATTTAGTATGCTGTCTTAGAAGGTACACAGTAGATAGCAAGGCAGCTCACCATTTTGGAGCAGAGTCTCAGCACTGTACTCTTACCTGATCCAGTGTAGTTTGTGACACTGTGTAGTCAGCTATCCCCAGCTCCTTATAATTATTTGACAGAACCTCAAAGACGCGAGCGAGCGAACAGGTTTGTGATGGCAGCTGGTAATGGAGAACATTCTGATGTCTCTCCTTCAGCTGGATCCCAGGGAAGGAGTTCTGGATGTAGGTGTCCACCGGGCATGGTTCTGTAGACGGGGTGGACAAACGAAGGATTATTGTGTAACCATCTCCAAACCTAGTAGGAAAGACAAAGAGGGCAGAAATGAAAATTGTTAGAAGACACTATTCAGTAATATTATTGATTTTACTGCACTTATACTGCACTGACATTATTGAACTGAAATGAGCTGACTGATGAAACTATTGTCTCCTGTAGAGCTGCATTTTTGCAACACAGACACTGTTATTGAACTTCACTGACTCAAGCTGAACAATGACACTAATGCCTTCTGTAGAACTGCTTACAGCTGAATTGAACTTGTTTCACAACTAGTTAACTTTCCAGTTATTGAACTGAACAAAACATATTTGATGAAGTTTGCATCACTGATTGTTATTTCCCTGTTTATTACTGTGCAGCGAAACATGCTTTGTAACAATCTGTACTGTATATAAATAAAGGTGACTTGACTTGACGTGCGGAATTGAATACTACTTATATTAGTTTTGCAGTATGCACTGCATTTTCTTGAGTACTTTTTTAACTGTACTTTCTTTTCCATTAAGATGAAATGAACTGAAAGTGACATCAGCCACAAAACTGTATTCTTTTTAACATTACTTATATCATCCACAATGTCTTGAATCACTATTTAATCTCTCTACAAATAACGGTTTGATTCTGACATGATGCCACTGAATTAAACATGCAATATATGGAGGTTGTATGACAAAATGAGGCATATTACTGCATCCTATTTTTGAAACTGCATGCAGTACATACTAAGCTGTTCATATTAACCTAATGTTTAATTCTGAACTGCTACCTGTTCTTCAGGTGCTGGACTGAGCCCAGACACTGGAACCTGCCATTCACCATGATGGCCATTCGGGTGCATAGAGCCTCACACTCTTCCATGCTGCAAAAAGAACCATCGGGGCAGGAGAAAAAAAAAAGAAAAGAAAAAAGTGAAGTTAATCTGAAGTCAGAATATCTTTCAAAGAGTTGATTTCTCTACGATGGTAAACTGAAAGTCCAAAAGTAAAGTATAAAGATGCACATGAATCACTCTCATGAATCATGTATAGAGGAATCTTTATACTTTATATTTGGATTTGAAGTTTCACGTAAAAACAAAATTAACTGTGGTCGGATGTTTTACATGTCAATCAGATGATCTCTTTTGGTCTAAGTGGGCAGTTCCTCATTTTTGTACATAAACATTTCAATGTTTCTCACGGCTTGGTTTTGTTCATAGGTTTTTGACTGGATTTTGAGATGTGGGCATTGTGCTCAAAAACAGAGGCAGATGAACGTGAGCTTGCAGGGGTGGAGTTTAAGTGGACTAAATGACTGAAAAAATTCTGCATACAACACCAGAGAGAACTTTAGTTTCACCGGATTCACTTAATTAAATGTATACATGGATGAATCATTCACAATAATTTAGAAAACAGAATGTGATTTTTTTATTTCCATCCATTGAGGCTACCTATATGAAACTGTAATAGTGTCCTCTACCTGTGAGAGGTGAGAACAACAGATCGTCCCTGTTTGATCACGCTGAGAATGCAGTTCCAGAGGAAGCGCTTGGCCTTTGGGTCCATCCCAGTCGTAGGCTCATCCTGAAAATCACAGATGAGGGTGTAAAATGCCATTTACAGCTACATCATACAACAGTATGATTGTAGCAAATATACCAAGAAGATGACAGGTGCAGCTCCAATAAGGGAAATAGCAGTGGAGAGTTTGCGCTTATTTCCTCCACTGTAACCCCCAGCCTCTCGCTCAGCATACTGACTCAGACCAAGCTTTTGAACTCCCCACTGCGCCACCTAGAGGACAGGCATGAAAAAGGACTGTAAGTGATCTACAGTGCTTATTGACTAATCACCTCAAACCAGCATCAAAGAACTAGAGGAGACGACGGTCGACTGCGGTGTTGCCTCACGTCACCAAAAAGTTGCACTTAAACACACCGCAAAGTTTACGGCCAACTAGCTTGTAAGTTCTGCATCTACCTGTGAGCAGGTGGCACACCATAGAAAATCAGCTTGGTGTGTCACTGCCTTTAAAACGGGTTTCAAACCCCTGGGTGGGAATCTTTAGGCACATCACGATCTAATTCTGATTCTGGGAGCCACGATCCGATTCCAAAACGATTCTTGCTCTGCTTTTTTTTCCTATTAATTAATTTGTTTGCCAACTTTCAATAAATTTTTTTTTTTAAATCATGTGGCGCCAATGAGCTTTAGGCGACCCAAATTTGAGTCTTGGCTCATGGACCTTTCCCGATCCTATCCCCCTCTCTCTCTCCCACTTCGTTTCCTCTCTGTTTACTGTTCTATCATAATAAAGGCAAAAATGCCAAAAAAAAAAAAAAAAAAGATAAAGATTATCATTCATTACATATGCAATTATAAGTACTTTTTAAAATAATTACAAAATTACAAAAATTAATTAAAACAATTGTGTTAAAAAATTTAATTATATAAAAAATTATATGATAACAAACCTCCACTATCTTTCCTGCTTGAAGTTGTCAAGAGAATAAATCTTATCCCCCAAACTGAGCTTTTCTCTTAAAAGGATTCGTTTTCTGCCCAGTGTTTTACTTAATCTTTTCAATTTGGCAACCACACATGCACTCTCTTGTGCTGCAAAAAAGCACTGATGCACTTCGTTTCCTCTCTGTTTACTGTTCTATCATAATAAAAGCAAAAATGCCAAAAAAAAAAAAAAGATTAAGATTTTCATTACATATGCAATTATAAGTACTTTTTAAAATAATTACAAAATTACAAAAATTAATTAAAACAATTGTGTTAAAAAATTTAATTATATAAAATAATACAGCTTCAAAACATAAAAGCAAGTAGTAAATAATAAAAAAAGGAATAAAAAAAAATTACAAGCAATAAACAAAGAGTGCTTTCAGTATTCAAGAGTATCTGAATGTTTTCCATTCAAGAGCTGTGAGTGATTTTTCTCTTTTAAATATAAGTCATGGTTTTTCCTGTCTGTTTAATGCCTTAAGACACAACTGACTGTTTACCTTAATTTTGTGTCATAAAACCATTTTGAGATGCAAGTACATTTAACCACTTACACAGAGTTGCACACAGCTGCATGCACGAGCGCTCTTCACAAAGTGCACATGAGCATTTTAAATTGAAAACAGCCTTCTGGCAGTGAGTTTCATATTTTTAATATTTAAGCCCACTGCATTCCATAAATGATGCCTTCATAGAGCATCAGTAAGGAAAATACCGGTGGGCGAGAGACACACTGCAAGCGCAACATCAAGCAAAAACGCACGTTTCTCAGAGCACATATCCTGTGCATTGAAGCACGCAAATGTCCTTGTAATGCGCTTCAACCTTTCCGAACTTTAACAAAGATTATTTTATGGAAGTTTCAAGTGGTGTGTGTGAGGAATTGGAAGCAATCAGAATATAGGTGTTTCTAAAACACGCAGCGTCATCATCGCGCATGAATCAGGATCCATTCTGAAATTGATCCAGAATAATTTTTTTCTCCCACCCCTACCTACTTCATACCAAAAGATGTGAAGCCAACCAACCTTGGATTTTAATACAAAAATATATTATGACTATATGGTCCATTTGAAACAAGCTTGGAATCACTAGTTTTCTGAGACCCCTGGCCTAGAGCCTATTAACGCTTATATCTAGTATTATGTGCCCAGACTGCACTTTTATAATAATAATAATAATAATATTTTTTTTGGAGCATCCTGTACCTTTGCAACATGAGCTTCTGGCACTCCTCTGAGGCGAGCGTAAAACTCCAGGTGCTCACGTCCTGTCAGCAGGTCACTAATGGCATCAAACTGAGGACAGTAGCCCATCAGCTGATGAACTTTCTCCATTTCTGTAAGAACACTACATAAAAAAATGCATGTGTGTTAGGGGGTTGTGGGTAGTTGCCAGGGTAAAGTAATACTAAGTAAAAGTAGGAAGTATGAATATTGGTAATGTTCATCACATGTCAAAAGTCTAACCTGTGGTTGCTAAGAAATGCTTCTCCATAAGTAACATGGGTGTCTCCTGTTAGCATGCGGAAGGTTGAGGTTTTCCCAGCCCCATTAACACCAAGAAGCCCAAAACACTGCCATGGGAAAAGAAGACACTTGCAGCAGTTTAAACTATCACAACGGAAAAACAAGGAGCTAGTATAAATGTTTCCAGGAGAGTTCTGGGATATGGCACTGTACTTACCTCTCCCCGTGGAATGCCCAAGCAAAGCCGATTCACTGCTGGCTTCCTGCCTGCCTTGTATACCTGCAGAGACACAAAGAGTCCATATTTTACCACTGAATAGATTAAACAACATTTTATACAGCTTCTTGTGTAGTATTTGGTGTGGTTCTGTACCTTACTAAGGTCTGTGAGGACGAGAATGTCTCCCACAGTTTTACCATTCTTCACACGGTCTCTCTCTTTTGCCACATCCTCATCCTCCGTGCCCAGTGGGGGCAGCACAAAGCCCGACCATCGACTGAAGGGAAAATATTTATTTATCAGGAACAACTACACAACTGTATGTATGTGTTGATTTATTCAATATCATGATATTTAAACATACAAATGTACCTAAAATTAATAAAGAATTTATACTGCAGGAGAACAGTGAAGATGAAGAACACAATTCCTTCCATCGCCATGGCAAACAGGTTCTTCCCAACAAAATCCCAGGACAAAGGGTCCAGATTCTGTTTAGTTCCTGTTGACAACAACAAAATTAACTCATATGCAAAACTTACAGTTGTTCATGCCTATTGCAGAAATATTTGTTTATCAGTGAGAGAGCTCTTTTTAGAAATACCCAGCCGCTGAAATGCATCTGCCATGGCCTGGTTTTTGGCCATGTCAATGAGACCTCGACCCAGACAGAAGTGAGGGAAGATCAGGAAGACCTTCTTCAAGATCCTGTTGACCTCATTCAAGTGCTGAGTACAACATGAAAATAAAATAAAGAAGAGATGAAATTTGTATTTTTTGCTTCCATTTTATTATCATTAGTAATTTATTCATGATTTTTAATGAATGTTGGTTTTGAATTAAAATTTTATATTACATATTTTTATTACTATTGCCTATTACTATTAGTATAATAAAAGTAAGAAATACATAAGTAGCATTAGTAGTAGTATATACAGTACTGTAATACGTTTTGAACTCATTAAATCATTAAATGGATCAAAAGTGACAGTAAAGTATTTTATAATGTTTAAAGTGTGTAATGTATAAAGTATATTTACAATGGAACTAAATCAACACTGAACTGACTTCAGCTGAACAATCACACTGTTTAGAGATGCTTAACAGTTGAAATGTTTTCACCATTGAATCATTTTCCTGTTATCACTGCAAAGCTGCTTTGAAACAATCTGTATTGTATAAAATGCTGTATACTCAATAAAAGTGACTTGACTTATCAATCAATCAAACATTCGGGACTTCAAAGTTTCACGGTTTTCACAAAAATATTAAGTATCATCATTGTTGAAAATTGTTTGATTAAATGATAAGTAAAGTCACTTTTATTGAGTATACAGCATTTTATACAATACAGATTGTTTCAAAGCAGCTTTGCAGTGATAACAGGAAAATGATTCAATGATGAAAACAGAGTTCATTTCAACTGTTAAGCATCTCTAAACAGTGTCATTGTTCAGCTGAAGTCAGTTCAGTGTTGATTCAGTTCCATTGTAAATATACTTTATACATTATACACTTTATACATTAAAATTTAAACATTTATTACTTAAAATTTAAACTTTTAAGTAATAAATGTTTCTTGAGCACCAAATCATCATATTAGAATGATTTCTGAAGGATCATGTGACTCTGAAGACTGGAGTAATGATGCTGAAAATTCAGCTTTGATCACAGGAATAAATTACATTTTAAAATGTATTAAAATAGAAATCAGTTATTTTTAATTGCAATAATATTTCACAAAATTACTGTTTTTACTGTAATTTTGATCAAATAAATGCAGCCATGGTGAGCATAAGAAACTTCTTTCAAAATCTTACAAACCCCAAATTTCTGAACAGTAGTGTATTTGTAGTACAAGTAAAGAATGGTTGATAGGAATGTTTTTTTCAAAACTAAGGAACATGTACAGTACATGGGTTAATCATAGGGTGACCAGATGTCCTGTTTTTCCCGGGACAGTTCTATTTTTAGTGTCCCGATAATTTTTTTTTGGTGTTGTCCCATATTGGTTCTTTCCTAAATTGTCTTTGCTATATGAACATAAAAGCGAGTAGTAGTCTTCTGTCATGCGAGAATAGCCTAATCAAAGGTAGCCAATCTCGTCAAAGTATATATTTTGGAGAACAAAGTTACCATCCACTCACAATTCGCAGTTAGCGAAGGTGGAATATTAGAGAGAGCAGAGGAGATCAAATCAGATGTGAAGATGTCAAAGAAGCGTGTGTGTACATTTAACAAGGATCTTCAAAAAGAGTTTATCAAGTTATTATGCCCAGTAAAAAACTCAATGCGGTATCGCGCTGAATGACACATACCAGAAGGGATCTCTTAAACAGTATGTGATCCCAAATTCAGCTCTCTTTGCGCCTGAATGGTCAAATACAGACACAGTTGTCAAAATGCCCATCATGTGGAGTTTCTCACGTAAATACAGTCGGTTATGGCTTAAGTGAACGTAAACAGCTCCGGATATGTGTCAGTATATTAGATCCTAGCATGCAGTCTTAAAGTGAAAGGAGCCTAAAATATCTGTCTGTATCATTACTGTCAATCAAACAAAAGATGTTAAATAAATGTATACATATTAAATAAAATGATGTACCTGAAAAACTTAGTTTATTTAATTTGTATCTCTATTGTTTTTGTCCTATTGTTTGTAATTTGCTTCTTTGTTCTTTTTTTTTTTTTAAAAAAAAAAGGCCCTATACGATATATATAGATATCATGAAATAAAATTTCTCATATGATGAAATACATTTTTGGTCATATTGCCATATTACACAAAGTTTCAGTGAATTTTTAGTCAAGTGAAATGATGAGCACCCTAGTGAATCAGTCAGTATCTGTGTGGTCTATGTACCTCACCTCATCGACAAATAGCTCCAGGACGAATGTGGCGACACTGCCATTGATGCCAATGAAGAGGTTGATGGAGGTAAGGACCACATAGGCAGTGCTGGGGACTGAGAAGATGAAGGAGGCTGGGTACATGAGTGGAGTGATAGACCAACTGCAGCAGAAACAAACAAACAACACTCTACTGATTTATGCTGGTTAGAGCTGGTGGAAACAGCATGGTTGACCAAGGAAGTTTAGCTGATTAAGCTGCTAAAACAGGCTGTGGGGACACCAGCACTCCCATGCTGGGGACCACCAAAACATATGATATTTCTGTGTGCAGTGTTAGTAAATATACCAATGTGCTGAAGAGTTATTTATTGAACCAGTAAATGCCTTTCTCACCCATACAGCAACAGCAGGAGCACCAGTGCAGGTAGATTCTTCTCAGATACATATGATTCCTGCTGGAAGCAGATGAAGATGAAGACCACCATAGTGGCTGGTACTGTATAGTTCAACTGAAACACAAGAACACCAAAAATATGAAATCCATTAGGATAACCATTTAAAGATATTTCACAGTCACATCAAACTCACAGCACTCACCATGTCCCATACATAATTGGTAGTCCAATACAGGATGGGCTTTACTCCACTGACAAACTGCAGATGTTTTGATTTACTGACCCGTTCCTCAATAAGGAACAGCACAAAACTGGCAGGAACAAATGACATGGCGAAAATAACACATATGGACACTAGAACGTCCACTGAAGTAGTCATCCTGCAAAGACCAGAAAGAAAAAAGCAATTTTTAGCTTTACTAGAGTTACAACGTACAATTTCACAACTATAAGAGGGTGTAATAATTTGTAAGCCGAATTATAATTCGGAATATTTTGTCGCATTTCATCCCCTAGTGGCAGTAAATAAAAAGTGTTTAAAGAATAATGTTTTAGTGGAAAAATATTGGTAAATCTGACTAATCTCATAGTTTTTACTAGATTACATCACATCCGGTTGCATACGGTCTAGCCACAAAAGTTCAAATATTGAATGACTTCCAGTGTGTCATTTGAGATAGTAAAAAGGCTGCTTTAGTTAATTCCCCATTAGACCTCTCAGCAAACAGATATTACATACAGGGCCATCTCCGTCAGCTGCTCCTTCGTGAGGTTGAGCGGGTGATTGTAGGCTGTTATTCCATATCCGCGTCTTTCTACGTTAGGCGGCAAGTTGGCACGAAGGAGACCATTGTTCATAATATTCACAAATGATGCCATGGCATGCCATCCTTTATTATTAAACCAGACCTGAGAGAGAACACATCACAGATGATTGAAGAGATCAGGAGAAGTTTGAGCTTGAGAGGTGTCTCACAGGTGACTTACTCACCTTCACATTGTTTTGGCTGGTGAGTCCTGTAAGGACATCTGGTAGTCTATGAAGGAGCTGATCTAAAGAGCCATTCTGCAAAAGAACAAAACTTATCGTAATAATGCTAGGGTGCTTTGAGTGTTTACTAGAGTGTTGCTAAGACGCTCTGAATGTTTTTAGTTCTATTACTGTATGGTTGCCAGGGTGTTTTGGGTGGTTCTTTTCTGTCCCAAGTAAAAAGAGCCCAGCCCTCTAGTCTCTATGATAACCTAGTTACAAAACATGGGTCATTCAGTGGAAGTCTGTGAGATTTTTTGCACCATTTATCAACCACAAGGGCTGTGCGATTATGCATCATCTACAATAATACTTTTTTAACGATGTGTAACAGTGTGTCACTCACTTTTCACAAAAAACATGCCTTAAGAGTGTACACTTTCACTGCAAGATGTAGCCCATTAGAATGCACTTAGAATGCCTTTAAGGATATGGGGATATGGGGGCATAAAAGCCTTTGTCTTTTACATTTATAGCATACAATGTATGTAGTTGAGCAATATTATATGTGATATTGATTTTATAGAACAGTTCAATAAACAAGAAGTTAATAATATGCAAGCTACATTTTAGACACAATATTATTTGTTTTTGCTCTACTTCGCCAACAATTTTTTTTTTACAAAGTAACAGCAGAACTGTTGTGTATCTTCGAGTTTTGTGTGTTCACAGTGGTGGTGTTTTATTTCTGAATGAATCTGTTTTGAACAAATCGTTTAAGTGAATGATTCAATGACCCATTTAAAAAGACTGTCACTTGCTTTGTTTCTGAATGAATCAGCTGTTTCAATGAACCGGTTGAATGAATGACTCAGCTCACTCATTAAGTCTTCCAGGCATCTACTGGTAGTTTTAGTTTCATATTTATAAGTATCATTTAAAAAATAAATAAATAAAATGATAATAATTTCATTTAATTTTCAATTAAAAACATCTCATACTATTATTTATACATTTGTGACAGTCATTTAAACAGTCCTGTAGGGTCTCGTTCTAACTGAATCTATTGGGGGGGGGGGGGGGGGGTCTAATGCTATTTCATGTATTCTGACTTATTTACACTGTTAAAGAGTTTGATTCTCATGCTAAACATGGCCAAAGCTTCAAAATATGAGTTGAACGTATGATGGAGTATTTCTGTGCCAAAAATACTCTTCAAAATCCTCATAAGCTTCAATCTTTTTTTTTTTTTTTTGTAACGTCATAAAGGTCGGAATTCCTCATACGGGTACTTCTTCCGGAGGAGCGTACACACACATGTCGACCAGAGAAAGAGAGCAAGAGCACGCCCATCAACATTTTCTGTGGCTGATCAAGCCCTCAGGATCAGTGTTCATGGTTTCATAAACAAGGCCCAGATCTACGCTGGATTTACAGATAGTTTGAAACTGAAAGATGGAACGTAAAAGCCCCCGGTCATAAGTCTGAACCACAGGTGGTGAGTAAAACTGCTTCATATGTCTGTTTTGTTGGCAATAGATTCATATAATGTAAACAACACGAACGTAGTGAATTCATAAATGTATTATTCATCACTCACTATACGCTATATTCATTATAGTGATTCAAAATTTATACAGGAAAATGTGATGGTTTATTGTGTGTGTTTAAATACAGTTGTTTAGCTGACCACTGATAGCTTGCATATGATCGCTACGCAAAAGCTGCACGTGCTCGTGACAGCTTGTCACTCTTTAGCTCCATTCACATGGCACGCCTTCAGGTGCTCGGCTGCTTTCGGAAAGACTCAGTACAGCGTATGTATCTTTTATAAATATGATAAAACTAAAGACTTTTTGGAGATATGAAGGATGCACTACTACTCTATAGGTAATCAAGATTAACATGAGATTGGCAGAAACTGTGTGATAACCCCCTTTTAAATGTAAAAATTGGGCAAAAATTGCCCTTATAAAAGGTAAAAATGCCCCTGAAAGTTTTATTTCAACAGAGAAAAGTTCCTTTCTGTCACTGCTGTGAACTAATCGCTGTACAGAAAATCTTTAGGAGTCAGCTGTCCATGATATGTTTAAACCAGCCAAGGTACAAGCACAAAAACACATTCAGCAAAATATTGTTTCACAAAAAAACTTAGATGTCACACCTCTGCAACGTTGTAGCGTCTTCTAATAGCCAAAACGGACTCCTCCAGGTGATGTGGTTCATCCACAGCTTGAGAGCTTTTAGCGCCCAGAGAGAAACCTCCATATCTGCAACGGTGAGCAAAGAGTAAACCAACATCAAAACAAACTGAAATTAAATTTTGATTGTTTGGATCTCTGACAGTAATTAACTTACCTAAATTCATTTACCCATTTTTTCGTCTTCAAACTGTAGGTGAGAGACAAAAATTACACATATGTGCTGTCAAAACAGCTCATTTTTGTTTATTATAGAGTATTTAAAGAAAAATTATTGAAAATCAAACCTTTTCTTCAGAATTTGGGGATACGTTTTGATGAGGTAGTCAGAAATGTTGCGACCTGTCAAATTTTGCAGGATATCACCTGTCATTTGTTTTATCTACATGGGGAAATGGTGGAGGTGTTAGTACGAAACTAAAAACACTAAATAAAGTAAACTAATGAAAAAACCCTGTCTATTCCATTTAAATCTGTGTTTTTGACTGCTAACAAGTGTTCTAATTGCTTATTTTAAAATGTGTTTTCCCTTAAGGAATGGGTCAATAATTGTAAACACCTAAATTAACAATCTTATTTCGGTACGGTACGGTAAATGCTAACATACATATTTTACATAAAACATACTATACATGAAGTTACATTACCACTTCTATTTCAAATAAATGCTGTTCTTTTGAACTTTCTATTAATCAAAGAATCCTTAAAAATGTTTTTTTAAGTTCATGGTTTTCACAAAAATATTAAGCAGCATAACACCAACAATAATAATAAGTATGGCGATCAGCATTTTAGAATGATTTCTGAAGGATCATGTGACACTGATGAGATGTGCCATCACAGATAATATTTCATAATATTACTATTTCACTGTTTGTTCATCAAAAAATGCAGCCTTGGTGAGCATAAGAGACTTTCAAAAACATTTAAAAAAATCTTAACGACCCCAAACTTTTGAACAGTAGTGTATATTACTGACCTGAGGAGGGGGGATTCCTCCTGCTCCCTCTGGGCAGTCCGGCAGCATTCTGCGGTTATTTTCAGTACTGCATTCACAATCAGGAGATGGCTTTTCCACAGTCCAGTTGCCTTTATGAAAGAGCTGCCACATGCTGTAAGGAATCTGGGGCCGGACAAACTTTGTTTCAGCTTCCTCTAAACACTCTAGGTCACTGAGAGAGCACACAATAAAGCATCATGTTAAACTATTTAAACAGTATAGACTATTTTATGTTCTTGTATTCCTAACGACAAGGGTCGTACCTGCTCGGCTCCATACATTTAGTACCAAACCCGGGTGGATCTAGCAGGGCGTCCAGGAGGTTCCGTGTGGCTGAGTCCTGTGGGGCATCATTGCTTTATGGAAAAGAAACAAGAGGTCAGAGATCTGCAGGTGACAGCTTCCTTAAAAATCTCCATCTCTGAATGCATACCTGAAGAAGGTGAACTGCTCCCCGTACATCCACGGCTGGAGCTCCAGGGATGGATATTTCCCAAAGGGTGGGACAATGAGACTGAAGAGTAGAGCGATAAGGACAAAAACTGCAGGAAGAACAATCTGCAAAACATGATGGTAATATGATCATAAATCAACATTGTTACACAAAATTCAACATATCGAAACAAAGACATCTTATTTAACTACTATACACTATAGTTAGTTTAGAATCATAAAGAATTTTTTTATGTTTTTGAAAGAAAATACAAAAATACAGTAATAACAGTAATACTGTGAAATATTATCAAAATTTAAAATAACTTTTTTCTATTATATATTAAAATCTAATTTATTCATGTGATGGAAAAGCTGAATTTTCAGCATCATTACTCCAGTCTTCAGTGTCACACGATCCTTCAGAAATCATTCTAATATGCTGATTTAAGGCTCAAAAAACATTTATTATTATTATCAATGATGAAAACATTTGTTGAATGATTTTGTGGAAACTGTAATACATATTTTTAGGATTCGTTGATGAAAAGAAAGTAAAAAAAAAAAAAAAAACCAGCATATTACAAAATAGAAAGAACAGATTTATATTTATAAAGATTACATTTAACAGTTTTATTAAATTATTTATGTTTTTGAAGATAAACTTTAAGTGAGTTTTGGATGGCAGCAAAGGTAATTGAATAGGTAACATCAGTCTGATTTGATCTGAAACTGATATGATACTGATACCCCTACAAGACACCTTAAAAACCTTCAGTGGAATTCAAGGAACAACATGTACTATAAATAAGTGCACTATCTGCACCTGCCAAATTACTTAGAAATTACTGCTGTCAAAGCAGACTGATTTTCTTTCCACTTGGAATAACCTGTACTGATGCATTATAACACCAAGAACAGGTATTAAAACAGTAAATAGGTTGACTCAGATAATGCAGCAAGACAGAAAATTAATTCAACATTAATTTAAAAAAAATAGACTTTTTTGGTAGACTTTGGAACTGACATAATCATTCAAACATGCACAATTATTACTTGATAATTTCAAAATCATTGTATTGACATGTCTATCACTGCTGTGTACCTGTGCAAAAATGCCTCTGCGACTGCGAAGAGCGTACTTCAGTCTTTTGGTGAAAAGCGCTCGAAGCTGCTGACATGTATGGAAGCAGCCTGTGAGAGGAGCACCGCCACCCTGACCATCCCCACTCAGCGGTTCTGTCTCCTGGGCCTCTGTGTGCCAGAAAAAGACCTTCTGGTTAATGACATCTCATTACAGCTGTTCTGATCTGCGCTACTGCTGTGAACACTAATTACAGCCTGTTTTGTTTTATTTTGTACCTTTCCTGATTGGCTGTTTCCGTACTGCCAGCGAAGCAGAGAGAAGAGCAAAACAAAACAAACATCTTTAAAATACATGACAACCACACCTAACCTCACATTTATACTTACATTCTTATAGTATGACCAATTAGATGCATACTATCGTCATAGTATGTTTTGTATCCACTGGCCCATATTTGTAGCCCACTTGCCCTGCCAATATTTTCCATGGTCCCAAAAAAAAAATTATATATATATATATCTCACAAAAGTGAGTACACCCCTCACATTTCAGCAACCATTTTAATACTATAGAAAGGAAAATTGGATATACGTTAGAGTAGTCATTGTGCAGCTTGTATAGTATATATAAAATAACTCAACATAGAGCCATTATTATCTAAATAACTGGCAACAAAAGTGAGTACACCCTAAGTGAACATGTCAAAACTGTCCAACGTGTCAATATTTTGTGTGAGCTCTATTGTTATTTAGCACTGCCTTAATCCTCCTGGGCATGGAATTCACCAGAGCTGCACAGGTTGTTGCTGGGATCCTCTTCCACTCCTCCATAATGACATCACGGAGCTGCTGGATGTTAGACACATGGCGCTTCTCCACCTTTGGCTTGAGGATGCCCCACATGTGCTCAATAGGGTTCATTTCTGGAGACTAGGCCACTCCTTCACCTTCAGCTTCCTCAGCAAAGCAGTTGTCATCTGGTGGTGTGTTTAGGGTCATATTTCATGCTGTTCAGCCCAGTTTCTGAAGGAGGGCATCAGGTTCTGCTTCAGAATGTCACAGTACATGTTGGAATCCATGTTTCCCTCAATAAAGCAGAGCTCCCCAGTACCAGCAGCAATCATGTCAGTCCCAGACAATGATGCTACCACCGCTATGCTGGACACCATCTGACCCAAACAAGTTTATCTTAGTCTCATCAGACATGGTTCCAGTAATTCACGCTCTTGGACAGGTTGTCTTCAGCAAACTGTTTGTGGGCTTTCTTGTGAGCCAAGAGGCTTCCTTCTGGGACGATGGCTATGCAAACCGACTTGTTGCAGTGTTCGGCGTATGGTCTGAGAACTGACAAGCTGACCTTCCACTTCTGCAACCTCTAAGGCAATGCTGGCAGCACTCATGCGTCTGTTTTTTGAAGACAGCTTCTGCACCTGACGCACAGCACAAGGACTCAACTTCTTTGATTCAACTTCTTTGGCCTGGTCCTCCCTATGACCCTGGCCACTGTACTGTAACTCAGTTTCATGATGTTACCAATCTTCCTAGGCCATCTTTGTGGAGAGCCACAATTCTAATTCTCAAATCCTCACAGAGTTCTTTTGAACATCCAGTGATCAGTATAAGAGAACTGTACTCAAAGCACCAAATTTTAACTACTCTAATACAAGATCCACACATTTGTATGGTCCTGTCAAGCAGAGAAAACATTAACATGATGAATAGGACATGTGGCTTTGCATGGTTAAATGACATACAACTGTTATCACTTAGGGTGTACTCACTTTTGTTGCCAGCTTTTGTAACAATTATGGCTGTTTGTTAAGTTATTTTCAGAGGACAGTAAATCTATACTGCTATACAAGCTGCACATTGACTACTGTAAAATAATAAAATATATTCAAGTTTATATAGTATTACATTTCTATAGTAATAGAGAAGATATACTAAAATGGCTGCTGAAATGTGAGGGGTGTACTCACTTTTGTGAGATACTAATATACATACCTGATTCCAAAAAAGTTGGGACACTGTACAAATTGTGAATAAAAACAGAATGCAATGATGTGGAAGTTTCAAATTTTAATATTTTATTCAGAATACAACATAGATGACATATCAAATGTTTAAACTGAGAAAATGTATCATTTTAAGGGAAAAATAAGTTGATTTTAAATTTCATGGCATCAACACATCTCAAAAAAGTTGGGACCATGCCATGTTTACCACTGTGTGGCAACATGGCATGTCATGATGTTGTAATTGATGCAGTATGTGGTCTGGCATTGTCATGTTGGAAAAATGCTATACCTTTCAGCATTGATGGTGCCTTTCCAGATGTGTAAGCTGCCCATGCCACACGCACTCATGCAACCCCATATCATCAGAGATGCAGGCTTCTGAACTGAGCACTGATAACAACTTGGGTTGTCCTTGTCCTCTTTAGTTCGGATGACATGGCGTCCCAGTTTTCCAAAAAGAACTTCAAAGTTTGATTCATCTGACCACAGAACAGTTTTCCACTTTGCCACAGTCCTTTTAAATGAGCCTTGGCCCAGAGAAAACGCATGTGCTTCTGGATCATTTTTAGATATGGCTTCTTTTTTGGATTGTGTTCACCGACAATGTTTTCTGGAAGTATTCCTGAGCCCATGTTGTGATTTCCATTACAGTAGCATTCCTGTATGTGATGCAGTGCCGTCTAAGGGCCCGAAGATCACAGGCATCCAGTATGGTTTTCCGGCCTTGACCCTTACGCACAGAGATTGTTCCAGATTCTCTGAATCTTTGGATGATATTATGCACTGTAGATGATGATAACTTCAAACTCCTTTCTGATATTGTTCCACTATTTTTCGCCGCAGCATTGAGGAATTGGTGATCCTCTGCTCATCTTGACTTCTGAGAGACACTGCCACTCTGAGAGGCTCTTTTTATACCAATCATGTTGCAAATTGACCTAATAAGTTGCAAATTGGTCCTCCAGCTGTTCCTTAGATGTACATTTAACTTTTCCGGCCTCTTATTGCTACCTGTCCCAACTTTTTTAGAATGTGTAGCTCTCATGAAATCCAAAATGAGCCAATATTTGGCATGGCACTTCAAAATGTCTCACTTTCAACATTTGATATGTTATGAGATTTGTAAATTATTGCATTCCGTTTTTATTCACAATTTGTACAGTGTCCCAACTTTTTTGGAATCGGGTTTGTATATATATATATATATATATATATATATATATATATATATATATATATATATATATATATATATATATATATATATATATATATACAAACCCGATTCCAAAAAAGTTGGGACACTGTACAAATTGTTATATATTATTATTGTTATAAATTATATATATATATATTATTATTGTTATAAATTAAAAAATAAATATTCCCTATCTATCTATCTATCTATCTATCTATCTATCTATCTATCTATCTATCTATCTATCTATCTATCTATCTATCTATCTATCTATCTATCTACCTAACTACCTACCTTCCTTAACATCATAGGCTATCAAAAGCTTACAAAATTGACATGTTTTCCAACTGGATAACTTTACTTTGATGACATATTTAATCAGTAAAATTTGCAAAACGTTAAATGCATGTATATGCACTATGACATAAGATAGATCAGTTCTTTTAAAAAGTCCTGCCTGTTCATAAACTCAGGTTAGAAAATATTTGCAGAACATACATATGTAAAAAAAACAAAAAAAACAAAACAATGTAAATTATCTTTTATGAACTTACACCTGCACAACAAATGCTAGCATTGCATAGCATTGTCTTATGTATGCAAATTACACAACAAAACACCTGCAAAGCTGCTGGTTGCAATTGTTTTTTGTTTTTTTTTAAGTCAACCGACATTTGACTTTGAATGAAATACAGCATTAGTATGTAAATTAGGGTCAGCTGTATGAACATAAGCACTATGTTAAGACTGATGCTGAATTCCGAAACGCATACTAGTATCATACATGATTCCAAATTCAGCATATGTCTTAAAGAGATAGTTCACCCAAAAATGAAAATTATCCCATGATTTACCTAGGTGTATATTTTTTCAGACGAACACAATCAGAGATATAGTTAAAAATATCCTTAGTCCTCCAAGGTTTATAATGGTTGTGAATGGGGAGCCATGTTTTGAGGTAAAAAATAATGCATCCATCCATTAAAAAAAGTAATACATACGACTCCAGGGGGTTCTGAAGCAAAAGCAATGCGTTTTTGTAAGATTTGTAAGAATAAGTCTTACTTTTTGGATTGAAATCTACTTTTTTCTGTAACTGACATAAAAAAAAAAAGTTATGACGAGTCCTAAATAAAAAATTAGATGACTAACTTGTAAGATTAGTCAAAACAGTTTATTCAACAGGCCACAGATTTTATCCCATTAGCTCAGCGGAAATGAAATGTATTCATTTACCTGTGTCTGTGTCCTCAGATGGCGCCCCCTCGTGGCCTGGAGATGCTGGCAGCTCTTCGGGGTCTGCATCTACGCCTGTCTCCTCTGCCACACGAAGAAAGATCTAAAATATACAGGCAGAGGTAAATATTACAGTCTGGCAAAGCCCCTTTTTCCACCACTTGGCAAGAAGACATATTAGGTTACAACAGCAGCCATGAGGATAAACACTCTCTACTTATTCCCTGTTTATTTTTAACTGATGTTAGAATCCACACAGATTAAAGAGGGATTTCCTCTTTTGCCACCAGAATGGGATAATGACTGGCCATTGATGGATATGTATACCACAACCTTGAACTTTAGTGAGGGGTAAATCCTTTTACAGAGATAATGTATCAGTGTGGAAAAACAAACTGATGCTTCAGAACCGTCTCACCTCTTCTAACGTGGTGTCTGACAACCCGTAACTGACCACGCCAAACTCGCTCTGCCGTTTGTCCAGTTCGTTCAGGAAGAGGGCAAGACTGCCGTCCTCTGAGGCAGCATGGGGCAAGTTGATAACTGCCTCTCTGCCAATGTCCTCCACCAGCTCAGCATCAGAGATGTACTGCTGAGCAAGAGCCATTAGAGCAGCAACATCTAAAACAGGAAGGTATCAGTCCTTAGATAATGTTGAGGTCTGGATTGCATGTCAACAATAGACATTAGAATAGACATTGCGGGCAAAGCCGGGCAGCTTAGACAATATGTTAAGACATGATGCACATAATTCCTGTAAGGCAAAGCTGTACCCACCAAATCCATTCTCTTCACTGCCCAATCCTGTGTCATCACTTAATGAGGATTCGCTGTCCTGAAACACAGAGACCTGGTGAGGAACTGCAGGAGGTTTGCGACAGAGCACATGAGCGAAGCAGAATGATGTCGCTCAAATCCAGCTCTGACATGAAATTTCTCTCAATTAATTTCTTGAATAAACAGTTATTAGTAATGTCATGTAGCTTTATAGCTTAAGTTGCTGATTAATTCATCAGAGCAGCGCTGACAACACGTTTCTGTGCGAGTGTGTGTTTGTACTGTATGTGTGTGCATTTGAATGAGAAAGACAGTGGGAGAGAGTATGTATAAAACAATAATTTTTATAATTAGGGTTTAAACATTAATAATAACAATAAGTAAAATTAGCCCTATATATAAAAAATGTAATCAAAAACAAATCAAAATAAAACATTTTAAAAGATTTATATTTGATTTGATTTATTTTACATCTAAGGGGTTCAGCTGACAAAAAAGTCTGGGCAATCTTGGTATAACTGATGTGCTAAAGTCAAAGTACTCAATAGGATCTGGAAAATATGCTCCTAACACTTTTAGCTTCTGCTCTTCATTCATGTGGGTCATCTCACCTTGCTTACTGCAGCTGAAGGGAGTTTGCTAGTGCTGATGCTGCTGGGTGTCCTATGCATCTCTCTCTTGACCAGCGTAAGGTAGTATCCTGTACCAAGACGTGCCTTGAGGAAAAGCGGCGTTCCATAGCAGCACAGCTTTCCCTGGGAAATGATTGCAATGCGGTCACCGAGAAGATCAGCCTCATCCATGTAATGTGTGGACAGAATGATGGTGCGGCCTGAAATTCAAAGGGTGCTAAGTCTGGTAGCTGACAAACACTAGATTATATTCATTTTTCAAAAGGCGAAAGTTTAAAAGACCTTCACGGTATTTGAGCAGAAGGTCCCAAATCCCGCGGCGGGAGTAGGGATCCACACCAGCTGTGGGCTCATCCAAGACCACAACCTTAGACCCACCTATGAAAGCGATTGCAACAGACAGTTTCCTTTGCATGCCACCTGTCAAGAAAGACAAAATAAGCCCAAGTAAAGGCTAGAGGTCACAGTTTAGAAAACACCATAACAGATACAGAACACCTGAATGGCTTTGAAATGAAGATGTCTGTTAACCTACCTGAAAGGTTTTTAGTCTGCTCGTGTCGTTTGTGGTGTAAGCCCACATCCTCCAGTAGTGAATTTATCTCTTTCTTCACATCCTCCATGCTCATGCCCTTCATTTGACCATAGAACCACACATGCTCTTCCACCGTCAGGCTTCAATGACATACAAGAGAACACATATAATGTTAAACATATAGTATAGAATGTATAAGCTTGACTCATGTGGCAACGCAAATGTTTCATTATTATTTAAAAACTCTCAGAGTAGAATTACCAAAGTACAAGTAAAATTATCAAGGTAACACTTTTTTATTGGACTGGTACCCTACATGTCAAAGAGGACGTTGTGCTGGGGACAAACTCCCAGAGTCCTGCGGATTATGTCCATATCTGTGCGAATGTCCATTCCCTTCACATATATCGTACCAGCAGTGGGAGGAAACAGTCCTGTTAGAATGGACCTGTGAGTCAAATCATCATGAAGTATTAAATGAGTTAGAGCTTGGTAAAGTAAATTTAGTAAGACTTAAATTTAGTTTAAAGAAATGTAACATATTTGTAATGATTCATTTTTTTAAGCTCTCACATGGTGGTTGTCTTTGCCAGCTCCATTGTGACCCAGAAAAGAGGTTATTTGGCCCTCATAGAACTTTATGTTAAGGTGATTGACAGCAAGCTTGGCCCCTTTTTTATAAATCTTTACTAAGTTCCTTATGGAAACTCCCAGAATGAGGTTTGTCGGTTCAGCTTCAATCCGATCTGTAATAAACATCGGAAGTAAAAAATATTTAATCAAAAACATGGTACATAATCTCTTCACCCAAGAGTATTAATTCAAATATTTTTTCCTAAAATAAATATTAAAAACATCTGCATGCCAAACACAGTTTAACTCATAGTTTGATGCTCTTACCATCTGGTTCCTCTCTAGGTGCTGTAGGAATGGGCAACCCCACCTCTAACGGAACCCCACCCCAGTAATTCAGCTGGAAGATAAAATACCACGGTCTGGGGACACCATACTGACCTGTGAAACACATCCAATTATTGACATATTTTTTCACACAGACTAATTCAACACAACGAGTGTGTTTACATGCATAATCGTATTCAGCCGAGAAGTTATAAAACAACTTGTCTTTGACATGTACCAACACATAACCATGTTTTTATGATTATATCAGATAATAATGTTATGATACTTTGATGCTGCTTTGCATTTGAACACATAAACAAAACCTGAGCGAAACACCTATATATTTACCCCACTTTCACTTTTTAAATACCTTTACCTGTCAGTTCACTCAATGTCTGGCTGTGAAACAGGAATGTCTTGGGGTAAAACACAATAATTTAAACCTATTTTTCTTGCCTTGTCTATTAATAGATTTGCAATTTTTTTGTAAAAATTAGCTTTTTTTGATTACTATGAGACTTGTGAAGTAAGATTTCATTCTGCAAGGATGCATTAAATGGATTAAAACATATAATGTTACAAAAGATTTCAAAGATAAGTCAATAATATGAATTTTCAATAATATCAATAATTCTCAATAATATCAATAATTTCAAATAAATGCTGTTCTTTTGAACTTTCTATTGATTAAAGAATCCTGAAAATATCATCATGGTTTCCACAAAAAATTAAAGAAACAAAAAATTTGAAAACATCAATGTTTTCAACTTTGATAATAAGAACAAATGTTTCTTGAGCACCAAATTTACTTTATTAGAATGATTTCTAAAGTATCATGTGACACTAGTAGTAAAGTAGTAGTAATGGCTGCTACAAATTCAGCTTTGCCTCATAGGAATATATTACACTTATATAAATAAATAAATTATGTATAAATAAATATATTATCACAATATTACCATTTTTACTGTATTTTTGATCAAATCAATGCAACCTTGGTAAGCATAAGAGACTTATGGTGAGCATTTAAACACTGATGAATCCAGAATATCATGTTAAGATATCAAAGGAAGACACAGCTAGATATAATTTTGCGTCAGCTCACAGAAAGTTGCTTTACCTGGAAATACAGCTTCAATGTACCAAGTAGCCAGTGCATAGATGACAGCATCTACATACAACATCACAATGGAGGTGGTGAAGTTGTAGCGGTCCCCCTCCATGGGGCTGGATCTCAAGTTAAACCACTGGATCCCCACACCCTGCTCTTCATACTGAGAGAAATACTCACAGCCAAAACCAAAGGCCACTGGAGACAGGAAGCTCTAAAGGGAAACAAGTCATTGCTTCAGACATCTGAATTGCAGAGTTTGATAGGAACAGACAAAAGTTTAAATTGTCATTTTCTAATAATCTTCTCCTTTGAAGCCCTCAAATCTCATTCTTATATATTTTCTTATATGTGTTGTGTGAAGATGTGTTACGCCAGCAGCTCTCACCGCTAAGATTCTGTGCGTGCTGGTCAGATATTCCCTCCAGGCCACACATAGCACATACGGCAGGTAAAGCGTGAAGTAAATGAGGGCCTCCACACGCTGCTGCCAGGTTAGCGCGTGAGAAGAATGTGCTGATGAGGAAGCAAAGCATGATGGTGGCTGTAGCAAATGCGGTAAGGAAGAAGAAAACAACAGCCGGGTCACTGTAGGGTAAGATATCTCCCCACTGCAGGAGAGAGAAGAGAGACAGAGAGCTCAAACAGTGCATATTTTTTTTTCAATAAATCTTTTGGCAGATGAGAGAAAAGGAACTTTAAAGAGGTGTCATCAAAGAGCACGTTGAGCTCAGGAGAGCTGCAACTTCGTTCACCTTAAGGGCGGCGATAAGGAGTCCTGCGCTGAATAGGAAGGGCAGGTAACTACTGACGAACCAGCTGAGCCACAGCATCCCAGAGCTCAGGCCCATGATACGCATTGTCTCCTTTAGACGAGCTTCTTTCTCGTAGACCACACCCTTTATGATCATAGCCACAGAATAGATCCACGCCAATGTCATAAACAGAGGCAAAGAACGATTCAGGACACGTATGAACCTAAAAAAAAAGAGAAAAAAAAAGAAAAAAAGGTCATTGACGGGTAAATGGAATGATTTTGAAATGTTATGACTCAATTTCCTTACATACACTACTATTACACTTATTACACACTACTATACAAAAATATAGTAAAAACAGTAATATTATGAAATATTATTACAACTTAAAATAACTGTTTTCTATTTTAATATATTCTAAAATGTAATTTATTCCTGTGATGGTAAAAGCTGAAATTTCAGCATCATTACTCCAGTTTTCAGTGTCACATGATACGTGTCTTGAACCACTGATTCGAAAACAAAAAGATTTGTAAAGCTTTGTGAAGCTTCATGAAGCAGTGTTTTGAAATCACCCATCACTAGATATTGTTGGATAAAGTCATTATTTTGTTTTTTTTGAAAAGCGCACAAAAAATATTATTGTCGCTTCATAACAATAAAGGGGTGGTTACTAGTGTTTTTTTTAGGCTTGATCGTGTTTATGGGGTGCGCAGTTTAACATGTCTTAATGCTTAGTTTTTTAAAAAAATGCCGTATTTTTTTCATATATTTTACACTTTATTTTACACCACTGTTTCCCCTTCTCCTAAAACGTCTCTGTTGAGTTCCTTGGTTCTATGAAGCCCCTCTCTCAGAAATACGCAATGGACTGAGAGACTTCGTTTAGCTTGGCCCTGCTGTATTGTGATTCGCTGTCTGGAATACGTTGTCACGATTCCAGGTTGTCCGGAAACGCTTATACGCACCTTACCATTATGGGCAAAAGGTTGCATGTGCTTTTCGGTCAAAGTCCATTCTTTGCTTCGGTGGAAATTAAAATAATGGCGTAATGATACTTAATGATGAAGAGGGTCAAGCAGAACCTCTGCAAGCGTGGCTTTTAAATGGATGTTTATGAATGTTAAGTATTTTTGTTTGCATTTGTGTCAAAGTGTTTAGATATGCTGTCACTTGTAAATGTTACCACTGCCCCAGTGTTCTGATTAAAGCATACTGTGGGTGAATACTTTATTGAGTAGCAACATTTTTGCAGGTATTGTTTAATTTATAGCACGGACCAGCATGTGTGTAAACACAACATAAAGCCGTAATGAAGTATTGTTGTACATTGATAACAGAAACGCCAACAAACACCAGCAAAGATGGCCAACAAAGTATGTTTACATAGAAGGTTGCATTTAAAATTGTTTGTAAGCGTTTGTTGATTAAATATGAGGTCGTAAATTTAGCTAACTGGCTAGCGAGACTGAACGCGTTAGTCTTTATTTACATCCCAGAAACTGTATAACTTTATAAAACAATAAAAACATACTTACAGTTAGAAGACCATGCACCAGCAGCAGCTGCTTTTAAAGTGGGAACTGCTCACATCTTTTCAGTAATAGCCTTTGTCGCGAATCCAGCATTGAACTTGTGTGGATTCTGTAAGCTGTCTTCCGTAAAATGTGCAGCACAGACCGCTAGGCCAATTAGTATTATAATTGTCAGGAACAAAATTAAGCTTATAATCCCGAAGTCCAGTGTCCCTAAGAAGAA